>NC_053025.1:582835826-583135826 GCF_003073215.2 Triticum urartu
ATGTGCGAAACGACATACGTACACTGCCTTCTCCCGCCTTAATTTTTTACACAGGCAGATTAGACCAAATAGAAGAATCGTAGTAATTTTGGAATTATTTCGGGTTCATTTGTCCTTTTTATACATTAATTGAGTTTGTGGGCATTTAATGTGCACAATTCAGATTTGAACTACAAACACATGCTCCAGTGCACCAAAGTTTGTTGAAAAATCACATGTGTGTCCTTGGGTGGATTTCTAGGTCCCATGCAAGAAATGGAAATGAAATTTAAGCGTCTGGGCATCGTGGCTCGGCCGGAAAGATTGAAAACTTGTTTTTTTTAATTCCTGTAAATCCAAAACACGTCTGAAAATCATGAAACTTGACATGGTGTCATGACATGGCACCAACATGTTGCGGTAATTTTTTTGGCCGAATTGGGACAAGCTTTGGTGTAAGCTTCTTGCAAACCGGAGCTTCCCTAAAGAAGGATCGTGGTTCTGAGAGGGAACCTGTCACATCCGTGTGCGAAAGGACATACGTACACTGCCTTCTCCCGCCTTAATTTGTTTACACAGGAAGATTAGACCTAATAGAAGTATCGTGCTAAATTTTGGAATTATTTCGGGTTCTTTTGGCCTTTTTTATACATTAATTGAGTTTCCAGGCATTTAATGTGCATAATTCAAATTTGAGCTACAAGCACATGCTCCAGTGCAACGAAGTTGGTTGAAAAATCACATGTGTATCCATGGGTGAATCTCTAGATCCCATGTAGTAATGGGAATGAAATTCAAACATCTGGGCATCGTGGCTTGGACGGAAAGATTGAGAAAATTGGTTTTTTAATTCCTGTAAATCCAAAACACGCCTGAAAATCATGAAACTTGGCATGGTTTCATGACATGGCACCGACATGATGTGGTAATTTTTTTGGCCGAATTGGGACAATCTTTGGTGTAAGCTTCTTGCGAACCGGAGCTTCCCTCAAGAAGGCTCGTGGTTCCGAGAGGGAACGTGTCACCTCTGTGTGCAAAACGACATACGTACATTGCCTTCTCCCGCCTTAATTTTTTTTACACAGACAGATTAGACTAAATAGATGTATCATGCTAAATATTTTGAATTATTCCGGGTTCATTTGGCCTTTTTATACATTAATTTAGTTTCTAGGCATTTAATGTGCATAATTCAAATTTGAACTACAAACACATGCTCCAATGCACCAAAGTTGGTTGAAAAATCACATGTGTGTCCTTGGGTGAATTTCTAGGTCCCATGCAAGAAATGGGAATGAAATTCAAACATCTGGGCGTCGTGGCTCAACCAGAGAGATTGAGAAACTTGGGGTTTTAATTCCTGTAAATCCAAAACATGCCTGAAAATTATGAAACTTGGCATAGTGTCATGACATGGCACCAACATGCTGTGGTAATTTTTCTGTCCGATTTGCGAAGGCGCACACATTAACAATCAACAAAGTCATTTTGGAACAAATGTTGTCACGTTACAAATTGGAAACACAAGTATTATTGAAACCGTGGGCATTCTACTTACCAATTACGTGCCACCATGCATCCCCTTTTTATTGGCTAGGAGGTGCCGTGAGGGGTAGCTATTTGAGTACGGGAGGCGTGCGATCAGACCCCTACGCGTGCTCATCGGGAGGAGATCCCTTTGACCTCTACCCGCCGCGCACCTCCCTCCCAATGTCTCCATTAATGGCGCCCGAGACCTTGTTCTATGGCATGGCTATATGTCTCACTGGACTGAGATTTAAGAGAGAAAAATGAATATCTTAAAAGAAAGTTTTGCATGGATCTTGATGTAAGATCCGGCGGACCTATATAGCATCGTCTGCAAGTTATAGCAAGCATGATGAATATAAGGACGATGACATTGGATAATAATTGTCTTACATATTTAGGAACATAATTAAAAAAAGGCCACATGCGGCAACGCCCGAAATACACAAGGGCAAAAGAAGAAGGAAGACAATGATCTGGCTCACTGATCTCCACTTTCTTGATGCGTTGCTGCAAGCCGCGGGAACTAGTCTCCATGGCGAGCGGCGATGAGCTCTTTCTTGTCCTCAAGATGCAGCTTGAGAGCATCCACAGATTCCTCCACCAGCCTTCTACGCTCGATGCGCAGCATAGCATTCTCGCCCGTAAGTTTCTCGAGGATGACGCCGGTCCTCCTCAACAAGGCAGTGGTCTCCTCCTGCTGCTCTGCACATCCGATGATCTTCGCCGTCAGCAGGTTGCGCTCAGCTAGG
Organism: Triticum urartu; assembly: GCF_003073215.2. Classification (NCBI taxonomy): domain Eukaryota; kingdom Viridiplantae; phylum Streptophyta; class Magnoliopsida; order Poales; family Poaceae; genus Triticum; species Triticum urartu. The sequence goes on from NC_053025.1 coordinate 582,838,085, forward strand.
AGCTTCGCATTTCTCTCGTTTAGTTACCGAATGAAGCCGGTAGCCTATTCAAAAGAGGCTTCACGTCATCCTGCAACCTCGCCCATCGGAGATCTGATCCATCTGGCTATGGACATGTGGCATCCCGGCTCAGAGAAACCGGAATGCCCTGTATTCCATCCCAGAGATCGAGGAGAAGTCTTCTGGAATACGGCACTGCTTAGCATAGAACAAACCATCTTTCTATTATTACACGAATATGAATACAAGGTATCCAATATTACAGTGAATAACATCGGCACGGCGACACTACGCCTGCCACAGTTGCTCCATGCAAGCAGCAGAACAACACGATGCAGCGGAATAACTTCTAGCAGCGGAACAACGACAACGGTGGTGAAATCCAATCCGTAGGGACTCTGGCTGGAACGCTTTATCCTAGGTCGCACGAACGGAAACCACGACAAGCAATCAAGCAATCACGACATGACCTGCAAACTGGCATGACACGCCAGGTCAGTACATTGAATGTACTTGCAAGCTCACAATAACCAGCAGCATTCAAGACAAACAACAGCATGGCAATTACAGATTAATCAGGAGTTTATCATGAGATCATTAGAATAACATGGCATGAACCACATGAACATGATACAGCTGGAACAATATGAGTATGGCATGAACATATGAATCTAACGATACTAGCATGCAACATGATGGCACTATATGCACCATTTATTCTGCCCGGGTTAATTTGTAACCATCACATGCATCACTTACCAACCTCGGACAACACATGATCATCTCAGGATCAAATAAAACTTGGTATAAACAATACCGTAGTAATCATTAAATGATCACAAGGAGCTTGATCTTTACCCATGATTCTCGCACAACATCACGAATATCCAACAACTTGGTATCCTCGATACCATGGTGATCATCTCATGATCATGAACGGAACCACTCTTGGTTCAACAAGTTACCTCGTAACCAAACGGTGATCTTTCCGGCGATCACAACCATGACCAACACTTGGTCTCAAACGGTGATCTTTCCGGCGATCACAACCATGACCAACACTTGGTCTCAAATAGTTACCTTTTCGGCGATCACAATCAACTTATCTCCTCATCGAAACGTGGTTGTTATTAATCACATTATTATTATTACTTTTGACTCACAGTGTGACCGACTACGAACTTGGCCCTTATCCGCGGGCGCGCCTATCGATAGATTTAATATACACTCTACAGAGGTTAGTACACTGTACCCACACTACGGAACCCATGGCCTTGCACTCCCATTCGGGTGGACCAACGGCGTTCCGACAAAACCGTCCTACTGCCATGACACTCTCGCGGCCACTCCGACCAACTCCCCTTTGGGCTAAGTCCTGGGTGGCCCCGTGCCTACCAAAGACACCAACGGCCACCGTCGTGGCAAAACTGACACCATCGTGGCAAAACGGTCCCACACGGGGACAAGGATCCATACAACAACAATGGGCGGACAAGGCTTATGTCCGCCTACCTGATGATGGTAGCGCGCACCCATAACCTTCACTCGTTGGAGGCACCGGTGAGAGGCACGACAATAGACCCAGTTAGGACCTTCCCATAAAGGTAAGCGTGGTTGCACTGGTCAGTTTGATACGGTGGCACCATGACTCGGCTAACAGTTGTTCAAGTTCAATTTAATCCGGTTAAACCTGAATGCAATATGCTGAGCCATGATAAAATAACATGATGCAATTACAATTCATGAGCATTATATCAACATAAGCACGGGGTGCAACATAACTATCCACCATATCAACAATGAATCATCTCCAACTGAGCATGGCATAATGATGAGCATGAATATCACAAGTACAACACTACTCATAGCATAACATGACCACTAGCATCAACCATAAATACCATGCAAGAACTCATCAATAGCATTACCGAGTAAACACTTAATCAACTAGCAGCAAATGAACAATGCATATTAACAGTACTCGGTAACCGACGTTAGTCATGCACCGAAGAACATGACCAACCCAACATGTAATACTATCAAGCATAGCAATATGAAATTAATACTAACAAGTAGTTCATGATAACAAGGTGCAAGAAAGCATAGCATGATGGTAACCACCGATCCATAAGCATAACCGAACTAACGATAGTAGTAGCAAAACAATCGTACAATTATTAAAGATTCAAGTTGAAACCCAATTCTACTGCATGGCTATCATGCAAATGGTGGTTGTGCCTTGCCTGGGGTGGAAGAAATCACCGGGAAGAAGTGCGGTGAAGCCGCGAAAAGATTTGCCGGAAACAGTTCTCTCTTGGAGGGGATGTTTACGTGCAAGGACAAAAAGGTCATTTCTAGAGTGTCGAAACATAATGAAAATGACACCAACAGAACAGGCTCGACGAAACGAATAAGTGGGCTTTGGATTCATCTCAAACGTAGTTGCGAGCAAAAAGTTATAGCCCGACGAAGTCCAGGGACCAATCTGTAAAAGAATCTCTACAAACATGCCCCTGGCTAGAAAAACACAAAGCGCAATACTTAGAATACGTTTACTTATAGAGGAAACGTACTTTCGGCCAAAGAAGGAAGGAAATGCGCTTTATAACATGGAAAACATATACAGGAGAATACGTTTCCACTTAACCCAGTTAGCAGCGGCGGGGTCGGCCTTGGAGTGGCTGACGTGCGGGTCCCATAGGGGTGGGGCCCCTCACTTATCCACATGGGCTGGCCGGGTCAACACCCCAGAGGCTGACGCACGGGGCCCGCGCTGGAGTGGGGCCCGCCTGGCCGGGTCAACTTCTTCTTCCTCCCGCTCGCCCACTGCACAAAGGGGAGCGCGCGCGCTGCGGGCGGCCATCCGGCCGGCTTCGACCACCTCTCGCGGCGCTCGCCACACCGGCGAGCTCGGGGAAGAGAGAAGCATCCATTCCCAGGGTGCCCGGGCTCTGAGAGGGACCAAAACAGCGGCGACGAGGGTTGTGGAGGAGGAGGGATTCGGGTGGAGACGGGGTTCCGGCCATAGTGGCTCCGGTGAAGGGGAGAGGACCTGGGGATGGTCGCCGGAGTGGTGGCGTTCTACTGGTGGTGGTAGGAGCGAGGCAGGGGCTCGGGTTCGCTCCAATTTAGGAGGACCGAGGCGACGACCATGGCGACAGAGGGAGGGCAGGAGAGCTTCTCGAGCTCGGGTGAGAGGCTGGGGAGGGGTAGTGGAGTGAGGAGAGGAGGCTGATGAGCTCGGGAGGCCGCGGGGATGGCTATATATAGCCGGGCGAGGGAGGTCGAGCTCGGGTGTCGCCGCGGGGATCCGGCCAACGCTCTGGCGACGGCCATCGATCACGGGGAGGCGTGGGATCGCGACGAAGGGGGAGCGAACGACCGAGAATGGTGCATAGTGTAGGAGGGGCCGAGGGCGCAGAGGGGAAACGGTCACGGCACCATTAGTGCTCGGTCCGCCATAGTGCGCTCGTGGGCGCGCGGTGATGAACACTAATGGAGGGGCTTACGGAGGGGGAGATGGCTCCAGGAGGACGCCGACGAAGCAGCGAAGCTGTTGGACATGCTCACGAGCGCGAAGACGACGAGAGGGAGAGGGGCCCGAGCAAGAAACCATCCTGGACGCGGCCATGGCATGCCAGAGATGTGGTGACCGCGTGAGCTGGCGAGGAGAAGGTGCTAAAGGTTTTCAAACGTTGTCTAGTGGTAAATTCATCCAGGGGAGGTTACAACTGAGGTGGTAGATCAGTGAAAAGCGCTCTGGTTAAATGGTAATCTACCTCTGAAGTTTACTGCAGTAAACTTGGCCGAGAACTGGTGATCAACAGGAAGGATATTGGGAGCAATGGAGTTGTCTGCGAGGTTTAGGGTAAGAAGGACTTTCATCCTGGTAACTTTGAGAAGATTTGGACCAGTAACGAATATAGTTGCTTCACAACTGCAGTTTTGGTCCAGAAATAAGATTTGGATGATGCACTCACATGGATCCTCCACTTGAGCTGAAATTTGGCAAGTCCTAATGATTTGTTCATTCTAATATGTTGTAAAAATTTCATACCAATTGGACAAGCCAAAGTGGTACTTGCTTCACAAACATCTCTTCTGGACAGAAACTTGCAAAAATTCTAGAGGAGTATTGGCCTGATGAATTGGTCCCAAATTTGGCTTAGATAGGGTTTATGGTCATGAGAATGCTCTAGAGAATTGTCAGGCAAAATGAAGCAATATAAAATGTAGTTGCTTCACAATCTCAAAATATTGCCAGAATCAAAGATTTGGTCCTGTGCTCACATAAATGATTGGATGGGGCTGAAATTTGGAGGAGTGTCATAATATGAGCACATTAAGTAGCGTGCAAAATTTGAACTCATTTGTATAACCGTAGATAGCACTTCCTTCACAAAGGCTTCCCTTAGACAGGAACTTTAAAAAATCACTGAGGAAGCTTTGCTAGGCAAATAAAGTTGAATTTTGGCACAGGTCAATTATTTGGACAAGAAAAGATGTCCAAAAAGTATGGGTCAAAATGGGAAAATATAAATAGCACTTTCTTCACAATGTACCATTTAGGACAGAATAGGAAATGAATTTATTGAGCATAATGAGAAACATGACCAATGAAATATTTTACCAAATTTGAGGAAGATATGACCCAAAAAATTTATAAGAATTATTTGGGGATTTTTGGATGGGCAGAAATATAGGTTGCTTCACAACCTAGGGAAGATAGGGTTATTCCTTTAATAGGAAAAGGAATATTCCTGAGAAAAAGAAATTAGGGTTTGGTCAAGCAGTGGAGTGACATGATCTTGGCAAAGTTTTTAGAATCATGAGTCACTTGGGAGAGGAAATGAAGGTGATTTCCCAGGTGGCAAGGCCACAGAACCACTCCAAAAAGAAAAACAAAGCAAAAACCAATTAAATTAAAAGAAAAAGAAAAGGGCCAAAAAAGCAGGTTGTTACAAACCTTCCCCCCTTAAAGAAATCTTGTCCTCGAGATTTGGTTGCTCAGGGAACAAGTATGACTTGAGGACACCGTTTCCAACTCGGGTATCCTTTTTCCTTTATTTATTGTTCCCCCAAGAATTTTATATGATTTTCTTCCCTTGCTCTTGGGTGGTTTGCTTCACCTTTCCCCAATTCCTAACAGGTCTTTGCTCATATACCAATTTCTTTTTACTAGCGTTGATTCTCCCTACCTATGGTGATATCCAATGGACTTGAGCATAAATTTTCTTTTGGTCATGAAAACCTTTTTACTTCTGTCATGGGGTTGCTTTTAAATAAATGCAGGCCTTCTGGTTTCAATAAATGCTGAGAATTCATCATGGCCATCTTCTAACAGACTCTGACTGCTCATATGTGGTACTGATTTTTTTGATTTATTCCTTTGGTCGAGCATGAGATATGTACCAAAGATTCGACTGCCTTTTTGTCGCGAGCAATATAACGGTGTATGGAGTTATAGCTGTGTCATTCCTCAAATATTTTATCTTGAGACTGGCCTGACAGGGGGCTGACGGACAATTGCTTTTCCTGACAGACTAACCATGTACTTGATTCCGTTGGTGAGTATACCGGGTCTGAGCTGATTGTTTGGATTTTGATTTTCTCATTTTGTTGGTATACCCATTTGGATTTTCCACCCTAACCATTCCAAGCGGGTCAGCGGGACATGAAATCCTTGTAAAACAGAGTAGGCCGCTGAGGGTATGCCTTTGTGGACCCATATGGAATTACGGCCTCCAACTGATTTGGGGTATCCGTACCCTGATGGTCGTGCAAAAATCATCATACCTTTGCTGTCAGTCTCACCCTTTAACGGTCATGATTTTCTTTGTGAGGATACCTTACTGGAATACCTTGGCCATCGATGTCCTTGATTCTTCGTATGACCAGGGACGTGATTAGTCCAATATTTTTGACATTATTCCCTTGTGCCTGTTTTCTGACCTGGGTCCGCACATATATGACATATAATCGGGACTTGTAGTGGTACAGAGCGTGTTGTTGAGGCCAATCATACAAGAAGGTGACAAGGTTTTAAGGCATCTCATTGTCAGTTGCGGGAATAATGACCTTGATGACCATTTTCAAGACTTGTTGATTCGGTGATGTCATCCCCAAAATCTTGTCAATTCTTGTAATTCATGAGATGTATCTCTGCTTATTTTCCTTTGCCTGACTCGTGAGGTTGTGGGATCCTCACTTTCCTTAGGTATATCTGCTGGATCCTTGCCGCAATCTCGTATGAGTGACTAATATGACTGGGGATACATGCTCACTATATATAAGATTCACATGCAACCAAACATTGACTTTCTGAAGAAGACACATGCCCTGACGGATTTGTGCTTCCGACAAAATGTTGCGAGTCTGATTCTTGAGCGGTACTGCTTATCATATAACTTCTGAGGACGGTGTATTAGTATGATACTGACGCAGACAGAATCGCTTACGAGAGAAGCCATCCAAGTAGCTTACTGAGGAAGACTTGTTATCTTCTGCTCCAATCTTTTGTGTGGGTATCGTGCAGAATAAGGCTTTATAGCTTACACATGAAGCTTGGTCTGATTATTGTGCTGGAGAAGCCTGAGTTCCGTACTTGAGAAGCCTCTCCTCGGGTTGGCTTGTTGAGAAAAATCATTTTCGTCTATCAGAAGCTTTTATCGAGGTATCTTGTTGAGAAAGATTGAGTATCTTTGACCGGAAATTGTTCACATATCATGCTGAGGAAATTTGAGGAGCCTTTCATCATAAATTTCTTCCGATAACGTGTGGAAGAAGACTGGATTTCTTACATCCCAAGCTCCATACTAATCTTCAGACTGAAATCTACACACACACGCCCATAATATTTTGGGGCTGATTATTTGCATGAGAAAATTTGTTTGACTGTCTGCCTTGAGCATATCACATTTTGACTTTATTTTGGATGATAACATATTTCAAGCATCATGCATTGCTGAGCAAAATTTTGTATATGATCCATACATTTGACTGAAAATGTACCGTTGATCTTGTACCTGACTTGTCTTGCTACTGACTTGATCATTATTGATGTGAGGATTTTGTACTGATGTAGACATGAGTTATCAGTACTGTTGTGAGGAGTGCACACTAATGCAAAATTGATTATCAGCCTCAACATTAGATATTCCCCATTTCACTACAGTCGGCTGAGAATTCCATTCTGTTTAGCTGAGTTTCTAACTATTTGAACTCCGTATTACTTCTTCGAGTCCGGTGTTAGTTGATGAGCAACTCTTTATAGGGGGAAAATAATGTAACACTGAGGCCCAAAAGAAAGAAGCAAAAAAGAAAACTCAACTAAACAAAAGCACACAACAACAATAAATTCACACACAATCAAATTCACATATTACTGCTAGTCACACAATATGTATGCCCACTTAAGCACACAAATATCGCAGGATCTCCGGTTCTACGATCTAGCATGTTGTGACGAGGTGCACGAGAACGAATAAATGTGTGGAAGAATTGGTGTAAACAGCGCTACACCAAGTGCTAGCTTAGCCAGGTAGCAGCCTGGACTAGCTCGGAGGAGAGGACGCACTCGATAAACCTGTAATGGGACACGAAGGTCGCAACCACATTATTATCAAGCGGACGGAAAAAGATCTGTACTCGTCCAAGGAATAGGATAGTGGGGAAAACTGAGGCTGCTGACATTGCCCTTTCTTGATAACTAAGATCATTAAGGGTTGCCAACATGACAAAATGAAGAGCAATTCGGGATGGAAGCATGTCCATCACCGAAACGATAGGTGGTGCTGAAAGAAGACATCGGTGTGATACCTGAGCACCATTTCTGCAAACAGTGTTGGGATCACTTGGCATCACCCCGCTGGGACGGAAATGACACCAAACACTGAAGAACGAGCAAGAAAAGAAAAACTGGAGAAATGCAAAGGCTGAGCTGTAGTGGATCCGAACCGATGCCAGCTACACTCACCAGATAAATCGTTAGCAACAAATACTAAGGCTATATGCATGCTATGCAACAAACAAATGCAGCAACCAAAAGCGATAAACAAGCCGGACTTTAAACTGCCGATTTCTACTGGTTTCTACCAATCGCGCTAACTAGGGCGTCCTACAGCCAGACCTGCTCTGATACCAAGCGCTGTGGCACCCCGGCTCAGAGAAACCGGAACGCCCCGTATTGCAGCCCAGAGATCGAGGAGAAGTCTTCTGGAATACGACACTGCTTAGCATAGAACAAACCAGCTTTCTATTATTACACGAATATGAATACAAGGTCTCCGATATTACAGTGGATAACATCGGCATGGCGACACTACGCCTGCCACGGTTGCTCCATGCAAGTAGCAGAACAACACGATGCAGCGGAATAACTTCTAGCAGCGGAACAACGACAATGGTGGTGAACTCCAATCCGCAGGGACTCTGGCTGGAACGCTTTATCCTAGGTCGCACGAACGGAAACCACAACAAGCAATCAAGCAATCATGGCATGACCTGCAAACTGGCATGACACGCCAGGTCAGTACCTTGAATGTACTTGCAAGCTCACAATAACCAGAAGCATTCAAGACAAACAACAGCATGGCAATTACAGATTATCTGGAGTTTATCATGAGATCATCAGAATAACATGGCATGAACCACATGAACATGATACAGCTGGAACAATATGAGTATGGCATGAACATATGAATCTAACGATACTAGCATGCAACATGATGACACTATATGCACCATTTATTCCGCCCGGGTTAATTTGTAACCATCACATGCATCACTTACCAACCTCGGACATCACACGACCATCTCAGGATCAAATCAAACTAGGTATAAACAATACCGTAGTAATCATTAAATGATCACAAGGAGCTTGATCTTTACCCATGATTCTCGCACAATATCATAACTATCCAACAACTCGGTATCCTCGATACCACGGTGATCATATCATGATCACGAACGGAACCACTCTTGGTTCAACGGGTTACCTCGTAACCAAACGATGATCTTTCCATCGATCACAACCATGACCAACACTTGGTCTCAAACGGTGATCTTTCCTGCGATCACAACCATGACCTACACTTGGTCTCAAACGGTGATCTTTTCGGCAATCACAACCAACTTATCTCCTCATCGAACCGTGGTTGTTATTAAGCACATTATTATTATTACTTTTGACTCACAGTGTGACTGACTATGAACTGGGCCCTTATCCACGGGTGCGGCTATCGATAGATTTAATATACACTCTGCAGAGGTTAGTACATTGTACCCACACTACAAAACCCATGGCCTCGCACTCCCATTCGGGTGGACCAACGGTGTTCCGACAAAACCGTCCTACTGCCATGACACTCTCCCGGCCACTCCGACCAACCCCCCTTTGGGCTAAGTCTTGGGTGGACCCGTGCCTACCAAAGACACCAACAGCCACCGTCGTGGCAAAACGGCCACCATCATGGCAAAACGGTCCCACACAGGGACAAGGATCCATACAACAATAACGGGCACACAAGGCTTATGCCCGCCTACATGATCAGGGTAGCATGCGCCCATAACCTTCCCTCGTTGGAGGCACCGGCGAGAGGCACGACAATAGACCCTGTTAGGACCTTCCCATAAAGGTAAGCGTGGTTGCACTGGTCAGTTCGATATGGTGGTACCATGACTCAGCCAACAGTTGTTCAAGTTCAATTTAATCCGGTTAAACTTGAATGCAATATGTTGAGCCATGATAAAATAACATGATGTAATTACAATGCATGAGCATGATATCAACATAAGCACGGGGTGCAACATAACTATCCACCATATCAATAATGAATCATCTCCAACTGAGCATGTCATAATGACGAGCATGAATATCACAAGTACAACACTACTCATAGCATAACATGAACACTAGCATCAACCATAAATACCATGCAAGAACTCATCAATAACATTACCGAGTAAACACTTAATCAACTAGCAGCTAAGGAACAATACATATTAACAGTACTCGATAACCGACGTTAGTCATGCACCGAAGAACATGACCAACCCAACATGTACTACTATCAAGCATAGCAATATGAAATTAATACTAACAAGTAGTTCATGATAACAAGGTGCAAGAAAGCATAGCATGATGGTAACCACCGATCCATAAGCATAACCGAACTAACGATAGTAGTAGCAAAACAATCATACAATTATTAAAGATTGAAGTTTAAAACCAATGCAACTGCATGGCTATCATGCAAATGGTGGTTGTGGCTTGCCTGGGGTGGAAGAAATCACCGGGAAGAAGTGCGGTGAAACCGCAGAAAGATTTGCTGGAAACAGTTCTCTCTCGGAGGAGATGTTTACATGCAGGGACAAAAAGGTCATTTCTAGAATGTTGAAACATAATGAAAATGATACCAACAGAACGGGCTCGACGAAACGAAGAAGTGGGCTTTGGATTCACCTCAAACGGAGTTGCGAGCAAAAAGTTATAGCCCGACGAAGTCCAGGGACCAATCTGTAAAAGAATCTCTACAAACAGGCCCCTTGCTAGAAAAACAGAAAGCGCAATACTTGGAATACGTTTACTTAGAGAGGAAACGTACTTTCGGCCAAGGAAGGGAGGAAAGGTGCTTTCTAACCTGGAAAATGTATACAGGAGAATACGTTTCCACTTAACCCAGTCAGCAGAGGCGGGGCCGGCCTTGGAGTCGCTGACGTGCGGGTCCCACAGGGGTGGGGCCTGTCACTTATCCACGTGGGTTGGGCGGGTCAACGACCCAGAGGCTGACGCACGGGGCCCACGCTGGAGTGGGGCCCGCCTGGCCGGGTCAACTTCTTCTTCCTCCCGCTCGCCCGCTGCACAGAGGGGAGGCGCGCACTGCGGGCGGCCATCTGGCCGGCTCCGGCCACCTCTTGCAGCGCTTGGCACACCGGCAAGCTCGGGGAAGAGAGGAGCATCCATCCCCGGGGTGCACGGGCTCCGAGAGGGACCAAAACAATGGCGACAAGGGTTGTGGCGGAGGAGGGATTTGGGTGGAGACGGGGTTCCGGCCATAGTGGCTCCGTCAAAGGGGAGAGGACCTGGGGATGGTCGCCATAGTGGTGGTGGTTTACTGGTGGTGGTAGGAGCGAGGGAGGGGCTCAGGTTCGCTCCAAATTAGGAGGACCGAGGCGACGGCCATGGCAACAGAGGGAGGGCAGGAGAGCTTCTCAAGCTCTGGTGAGAGGCTGGGGAGGGGTAGTGGAGTGAGGAGAGGAGGCTGATGAGCTCGGGAGGCCGCGGGGATGGCTATATATAGCCGGGCAAGGGAGGTCGAGCTCAGGTGTCGCCGCGGGGATCCGACCAACGCTCTGGCGATGGCCAGCGATCACGGTGAGGCGTGGGATCACGACGAAGTGGGAGTGGACGAGCGACAGTGGTGCATAGTGCAGGAGGGGCCGAGGGCGCATAGGGGAAACGGCCACGGCGCCATTAGTGCTTGGTTGGCCACAGTGCGCCCGTGGGCGCACGACGACGAACGCTAACGGAGGGGATGCGGAGGGGAGATGGCTCCAGGAGGACAGCGACGACGCGGTGAAGCTGTTGGACATGCTCACGAGCGCGAAGACGACAAGAGGGAGAGGGGCCCGAGCAAGAAACCATCCTGGACGCGGCCATGGCATGCCAGAGAGGTCATGACCGCGTGAGGTGGCGAGGATAAGGTGCTAAAGGTTTGCAAATGTTGTCTAGTGGTAAGTTCATCCAGGGGAGGTTACAACTGAGGTGGTAGATCAGTGAAAAGTGCTCTAATTAAATGGTAATTTACCTCTCTAGTTTACTGCAGTAAACTTGGCCAAGAACTTCTGATCAACGGGAAGGAGATTGGGAGCAATGGAGTTGTCTGCGAGGTTTAGGGTAAGAAGGACTTTCATCCTGGTAACTTTGAGAAGATTTGGACCAGTAACGAATATAGTTGCTTCACAACTGCAGTTTTGGTCCAGAAATAATATTTGGGTGATGCACTCATATGGAGCATCAACTTGAGCTGAAATTTGGCAAGGCCTAATGATTTGGTCATAGTAAGATGCTGTAAAAATTCCATACCAATTGGACAAGCCAAAGTGGTACTTGCTTCACAAACATCTCTTCTGGACAGAAAGTTGCAAACATTCTAGAGGAGTATTGGCCTGATGAATTTGTCCCGAATTTGGTGGAGATAGGTTTTATGGTCACAAAAATGCTCTGGAGAATTTTCAGGCAAAATGAAGCAATATAAAATGTACTTGCTTCACAATCTGAAAATATTGCCAGAATCAAAGATTTGGTCCTGTGCTCACATAAATGATTGGATGGGGCTGCAATTTGGAGGAGTGTCATAATATGATCACATGAAGTAGTGTGCAAAATTTCAACTCATTTGGATAACCCTAGCTAGCACTTCCTTCACAAAGGCTTCCCTCAGACAGGAACTTTGGAAAATCACTAAGGAAATTTGGCTAGGCAAATAAAGTTGAATTTTGGCACAGGTCAATTATTTGGACAGGAAAAGATGTCTAAAAATTTGGGGTCAAATGGGCAAAGGTAAATAGCACTTGCTTCAGAATGTGCCATTTAGGACAGAATAGGAAATGAATTTATTGAGCATGATGAGAAACATGACCAATGCAATATTTTACCAAACTTGAGGAAGATATGACCCAAAAAATGTATAAGAATTATTTGGAGATTTTTAGATGGGCAGAAATATAGGTTGCTTCACAACCTAGGGCAGATAGGGTTATTCCTTTAATAGGAAAAGGAATATTCCTGAGAAAAAGAAATTAGGGTTTGGTCAAGCAGTGGAGTGACAAGATCTTGGCAAAGTTTTGAGAATCATGAGTCACTTGGGAGAGGAAATGAAGGTGATTTCCTAGGTGGCAAGGCCACATAACCACTCCAAAAAGAAAAACTAAGCAAAAACCAATTAAACTAAAAGAAAACGAAAAGGGCCAAAAACCAGGCTGTTATAGGACGATTGTATGCATGCGCCTGTAAGAGTCCTCGCCTATCCGCGAGACATTTTCCCAGGCCGCCGCAGCGCGGGAGGACATCTCTGCTGCATTCGCAGCATGGCAGGACATCTCTTCTGCTTCTGCGGCGCGGCTGAACTAGTCTGCTGCATCGACGGTGCGATGGGACCTCCGTGCTGCTTCGGCGGCGTGACGGGACCTCTATGCTGCTATGGCCGTGCGGCAGGACATGTCGGCTGCGTTCGCGGTGAGGCGGGACATCTCTCGTGCTTCCGCTTCCATGCTCGCATCTCCCTTATGGCAATCTCTCAACCCAGAACTCACGCTGGCCATGGCAGACGCAAGGGAACGATGATGAATGACTTGCTTGTTTTTGTGGATGAGGAGTTGAGGAGGAATGTGCAGTCATCTTGGAGTAGTAATATTTATAACCAAGTACTAATACGCTCCTAAGTGGGAAACCACTTAGGTTTTGATCGGTGTGAACAGGTTTGCAATTTGGAATGTGATGGGACGCAGGCTCAAAATTTATTGACGGCTATAAGTGCGGCACTATTCCCGGAAGGCGTAATGCGGGCACGTATGTCTTCTCGGACGCGTACGTGGCGTTTGCACCATAGGGTGCGCCGCAATATGCAATGTCAGCGCACGTCTTGTTCCAACAGCCGTGCGCGCTCGTTATTACCATCACGCACGCTTCTTTTAATTAGAATGTGTGTGCCCGTCTAGTGCACACACGTTGATCTATCTAACTGTTTCAGTTTGTTGTGGCTAATTGCAAATAGTTCATCCGTGTGAAGTATATGCCATCAATCACAGACACTTTGATCTGGCTGACCCGTTTCTGTTATGTTGCCTAATCGCAAACAGTTAATCCTTCTAAAGCGTATGTCCTCCATCGCATGCACCTTTATCTAGCTGCCCGTTTCTATTGTTCCTCCTCATCACAAATAGTTCATCCGAGTGAATCATATTCTGTATATCGCACACACCTTCATCTGGCTGCCCGTTTCTTTTGTTCCGCCTCATCGCAAACAGTTCATTGAACTGAACCGTATGCCCTGCATCGCACACGCAACTAAAATCTGAACCGTGTTTGATGGCTTCGCAATCGCAAACATTTTGCACCATTTTGACGGTTCTTTTACACCACCGTTTGCGATTATTGCATTGCACACAGTTTCGTCGAAGGGTCTCTGATCGTAGTGTCGCGTTAGCAGCATCCTACAATGGTGGAATGATATTTCTAACCCCTCCTTCGAGGAATTTTTTGCTCTCTAATGAAAATCGCAGGTTAAAGAACTTGCTTGAGAAATGAATGATGAAGAGTCTCAAAGGACGTCAAACCCTTTGTGACGTGCTCAAAAAGTCCGTACTGCACAAAAACCCTAGAAAGGAAGGTTTGGGTTTAGAAAGGAAACTCAATGTTGATGGGAGCTATTGGACTCCCGAGCAATATCCTCGAACGAGTTGGGTTCTCGCCAAAAGTAAAACTCTCGAACCTGCAACTCTGTGTGGATGTGATTCTCCCATATTTGTTGTTTCTGGTGAGTCAGATGACTCAAGCTGCAAAATCTTTAAACAACAGAATGGCAAGGTTTTCTCTTGGTATGTTGGAACTAACGATAGGTCTGGGTCACCCAAGAAGCAAATCTGGGTGAAGAAGTGCATTATTGAAAATTTATCTCTCACAACTAACTTGGATATGCAGAGTGATTCTCTTTGTGGAAATGATTATCCTTTGTAGATTAGAACTGAAACTTCCTCGAACAGATATGGGTCAAACCTTCGACAGAAGGAGTACATGTGTGTCTCCTTGAATCATTCTTCTCATGTCTCTGGGAACAACTTCAATGCATATTCATATGATTACACTTGAAATGCACAGGTGAACTACAGATCTCGCTGAAGGAATGTTCCTGCTCGGACTAAGTAAATGAGATGCTCGCCGCCCACGCAAGTCTGGGTTGCGAAAAAGAACTAACCCTTCTTGCAGGAAATTTCTCAGGGATACCACTCGCTTACTCTAAGCCCTGAGATCTATTATTGTTGGTGCTACCTCTTTGTATTTATTTTCTTTCGTTCTCGTGTTTGTTTTCTCTTGCCATGTTTGTGTTTCATTCGATGAACAACTCACTCATAGCTTCGTGTTGTGTGTTTTCTCTCTTTTGACTGAGTGTTTTGTTTCGGACCCTTTTATCCCTCTATTCTTGCTCATCCAATCTATGTTGTCCATCATAAGCATGCAACTTGATCTGAAGGAAATTTCTATCCGATGTCCTTGGTCAAGAAAGAAATCAACTTCAAACTTTAATCTGTTTTTGGCGTTTTCCCTTCCTCAAACCTTTCGTTCTCTCGCTCAGTTTCTGAGTTTTTCGCAGGAAATAGTTGCCATGTGCCCACAATCCCCACGACCGTGATCGTATCCATTGAATGTGGAACGTCTCGCTTCTGAGGATCGTGGATCTCGGAGAGGTGGTTCTGCTCGCTAGCTATAAATACCCCTCCCAGTGTCTTCTTCCTTGTTTGTTCCTCGAACCCTCATATCAACCTCCTCCCGAGCTCAAGCTCAAAGAAACTCCGGCGAGGTGCCTTGCCGTGCGACTCCGGTGAAGTCTCGTCGTAGTTGACCACTGATGTCTACTATGCGACTTTATTATTGTAGACACGTGTTGGGCCTCAAAGCACAGAGTTTTGTAGGACAGTAGCAATTTTCCCTCAAGTGAATGACCTAAGGTTTATCAATCCGTGAGAGGTGTAGGATGAATATGGTCTCTCTCTCAAACGACCCTGCAACCAAATACAAGAAATCTCTTGTGTCCCCAACACACCCAATACAATGTCAAATTGTATAGGTGCACTAGTTCGGCCAAGAGATGGTGATAAAAGTGTAATATGGATGGTAGAAATATATTTTTATAATCTAAATAAACAAAAACAGCAAGGTAGCAATAGTAAACGGGCACAAAAACAGTATTGCGATGCTTGAAAACAAGGCCTAGGGTCCGTACTTTCGCTAGTGCAACCTCTCAACAATGCTAACATAGTTGGATCATATGATTATCCCTCAAAGTGTAACGAAGAATCACTCACGAGTTCCTGTTAGCAGAGAACAAAAGATAGGAATTGTTTGTAGGGTACGAGGCCACCTCAAAGCTATTCTTTCCGCTAGATCTATTCAAGAGTTTGTACTAAAATAACACAAAGCTATTGTTTCCGTTCGATCTATCCTAGAGTTCGTACTAGAATATCACCAAAGCAAACTCATATTCATAATACTCAATCCACACAAAGAACTATAAAGAGACCCCAAAGTTTCCGCCAGAGAAAAGATAATAAAAACGTGCATCAACCCCTATGCAAAGATTACCCCAATATCACCGCGCACTACTAGGAAAAGGGCTATAGATGATATGGCCACTAATGGTGCACCAGACATGCGGTGCGCCACTACTATATAGTAATGGCGCACCATGAGTTGGTGCGCCATTAGTGTGGTAGACACTAATGGCGCACCAGACCAACGGTGCGCCACTAGTAACAATTTTTTTTTATATTTTTCCAAAAATACTAATGGCGCACCAGGGAACAGTGCGCCATTACTAGTTTAACTAGTAATGGTGCACCTGCCACACAGTGCGCCACTACTATGTTTTTTTGCAAAACTACTATAATGGCGCACCTCAAGCCGACAACCCACCGCACCCTCCCCCGCTCCACCGCCGCCGGCGACCCACCGCACCCTCCCCCACTCCACCGCCGCCGACGACGACACCCCGCACCCTCCCCCGCTCCATCGCCGCCGACAACCCCCCGCATCCTCCCCCGCTCCACCGTCACAAATGAATGCAACTAAAAATCCAAAAAACAAATTTGATTATATTTTCAAATAACAAGTTGGATGATATTTTCAAATAACCAATTTAATGAATGCAACAAAAAATAATAAAAATTTTGATGATATTTTTTATATTCATAAATATTTTCAAATAACAAATTTGATGATATTCTTTAAAAAATTATTACAGTTTTTATAAAAAAAATTATTACTGTTTCATATTCATATTCATTTTCTAAAAAATTATTAGATGCAACAAAAAATAGTAAAAAAATTACTTATGGCGCACCTCTGGCTGGTGCGCCATTGCTATCTAAAAAAATTTACTAATGGCGCACTGCTAGGGGGTGCGCCATTGCTATTCCAAAAAAAGATTATTAATGGCGCACCTCCAGGTGATGCGCCATTGCTATCCAAAAATAATAATTTCTAATGGCGCACGGCTAGGGGGTGCGCCATTGCTAAGCCTCCTCCCCACTAAAATCCCCAATCCCCTTTCAATTCTTCCCCTTTCTGATCCACTGCGCCCACTGCCCCGGCCGCACCCGACCACCACCGCCCCGGCGCCTCACTGCCCGTCGCCCCACCGCCCCCGACACCCCCGACCCCCACCAGACCGCCGCCGCCGCCTCGCCTTCCTCCTCCCCCACCCCCCAATCCAGCCCCACCACCGACGACTCCGCCCGCCGCCCGCTCCCCGCACCATCTCCTCCTCCACCGACAACCCCGGAGTTCAGGTTCGTGCCCACCATCTCCTCTGCCTCCGGACGCTGCCCCCTCACCCGTCGTGCAGAGCATCCAGGCGAGACGCCGACGCCCCCCTCTTCACCGCCCTCCTCGACGATGCCCCCCTCTTCAACGCCGGCCGCTGCCGACCTACCTCTGCCTCGTCACCGGACGGTGAGCTCCTCTACACACAATCGATGTAGTTTTAGGGGGGCACATAGCAATTGACATCTTATCATGCATAATATATTCTGTGTGCAAGTAAATTATAGCTTTGTAAAGAAGAGATGATATGAAGCAAATCATTTTCAAATAGCAATGCTAACTAGTCAAAGGGAAGTGACTGAATGCAGAGTTGACTTGCACATGTTACAGTTGTCCTGAGTCTAGGATGATGCAAGAATTAGACTCAACAGAACAGAGCAACCCAAATAATAAGAGTGTAAGTGACAAAGAAGAAAGTGAAAACACAGAAAGTTCCAAAAGCAAGAAGAACAATTACCAATCCTTGGGTCATTTAGTGCAGCAAGGCTGTAGAATTTCCCGTATTCACCACCCTCAGGCTTAGGGAGGCTGGTCAAAATATGGTTGTAGGCATGCTCGGTACCTACACGAAAAGACAAGCAACAAGATGAATACTTAGCATAAATGAAGTGTAATGCATTAAAAAAACAGCTATTAGTTGGTGGTCACTAGTTGTTATTGTTGTTGTGGTTATGTTTGTAGCAGCAGAGTAGTAATAGCAGAGGAGAGGAGCATATTGATGCATGTGCTGATTGGTCATTTTTTTATATGATGATGAGGAGGAGTATCTTATTTGGCATGACTAGAGAAGGCAGGCTTGATATGCATGCATGCATTCTTTGCTTGTTTATATTCATTCTTGTAAACTGAACATGCTCATCTATCTAACTATCTATCTACCTGCTTTAGTATGTATGTATGCATTGTATTTTTATTTCCTTTGGAAAGTAAAGTTAATGTGAAAGGAAGAGAGAAAAGGAAAGGGAGGAAGAAAGATGCTTCAGTCAGTCTAAGCCCAGCTTAATTTGAGTGACATTCACCTGCCTGGCTGGCTGGCATGATCATCTTTTACAGAAAACAATTTTCAGCAAAGGTCATGTCTCTGACCATCGTGTCATGATGATTTTGCAGGTACCCCGAGAGGCCCTTGAGTTTGCTGGAATGTCGATTAACTTCCGTTCTGGCAAATTTGGGTACTCCATATGTCCTATTTTCAGCAAAGGTCATGCTGAAATTTTCCGTGAATTTTAGCATGACTTTGCTAAAAATAGGACATATGGGGTACTTGCGACTAATGCATGGGTCGGGGTATCTTAGTACTTAATTAAGTAGGATCAACTGCCTCTTGTGTTATACATATAGAAGTGTGATATCAACTCATAGTTATTACTAATGTCAGTTGCTCGTCATCGATAAACCCTAATCTGGTAGGATGACCTGCTAAAAAAGCCCATACCACATATTCTATTTGGATGGCCCTGCTAACCCTTGACCATAAATACTTGAGATGGATGTAGCAGGCTTAAAGAAAGAAATGTTTTTAGGCCAACTCCACTGGGCCTGGCTGAAAATGCACAAGTGTGCATGACTAACAATATTCTATTGTAAAGCTAAACAGGAAAGAGGAACCACTCATCCTAACCATTTTCTCTCAAAATTACCACTTCACTTCTTACTACTGAAAATCTTAGACCATCTCCATTCACCAATAGCTCAAACCAGTTCGAAGGGCGTGTTTTCACCACACTGTGGATTATCTTATTGGACCCAACGCAAGAGATGATGTAGTTTTGAATTATGAACGTAGGATATGTCGTCATCGGACGAAGAAAGTCTCCCGGGGGAGTGCGGCTGGTGCGATGGCGATCGAGGTCTGTGCGACATGCCTCACCTGGATGATGATCGGCGCTTCAGCATTAAGCTCGAGGAGACCTTCGAAGTTGAAACGGTACACAACGACGACAAGTGTTATTTTCATAATTAAGCATGAGTTCAACTATTTCAACATGTAATTTTCATATTTTACAATTCGAGTATAGCTTATCCCATGCCATGCAAGACACTATGTCTTGGAGAGGATGGATTTTGAAGACCATGAAATTTCTGAAACAAAGAAAATTCACCTAAGGACTCATCACAATGTGGATTTTGAAGTAAATCTGTATAATTCTGGGAGCGTAACCCATTTTGGTTGCAAAAATTGGGAAGCATTTTGCAAGATGTATGGTTTTGATGAGGGTATGCTTGTCACCATGGATCTTGGTGATCCTAAAATCGAGCAAGAAAATATGGACATTTGGGTCCTTGTTGATATGCCTCCAATTCTACCGCTATGTGAGTTTCTCAAACATAGTTATTAGCTAATTTATATTGTTTATTTCAAAATAGTTGACAGCTTATTTCCATTGATAGCTTATTTTTATTGTTCAAAGAATGTGCGGGAGATGGTAGACAAAACCCACTACACCGATGGCTCCGAATTAACAACTTACAAGGAGAAAAATCATCTGGTCAGATTTTGTACTGACATTGAGAATTACAATATCCACAATCAAACTCCTCAACATTATGGTCAATACGTGCCACTAGTGCATGTGTTCAACTACGGTAACTACCATGGAGATACCCTGGTAAGATTTTTTACTATTACGACATCCGTGCATCTTTTGCATACTTCTAAAACTAGTACATCATTGCTAACTATGAAGTTATTACTATGTGCATCCGTGCATCTTTTGCATACTTCTAAAACTAGTACGACATCCGTGCCTGTAAATGGAAGTATCTCGGCTATGTGATAGAAGGAATGATGAGATTGATCGCAAGGCTGGTCTTGCTCGAAGGAGAATCAAAGAAGAAAAACGTCAGAAGGCTAAGGCCAGAGCTAGCAAAGCGAAAGAAATCAAGGATTGCCGCCTTGAAGATGTTGATTCTGATGCTCAACCTATTGACTCTAGTATGACTCTGCAGCAGGTTCCACCATCTCCAGTTCATGAAGATGAACCAGTGCAGCAAGCTAAGCATGTGGACGTTATCATTCCTATTTCAGCTGCCCAAGAACCTGATGTCGCCGACATCTTTCTGAGCAAGTCTGATGAAGAAAATGCTTTGCCTGAGCAGCAAGCCCCGAGTGATAAAACTTATGAAGTGATTGAGGTTGAGAAGCCAGATTCACCGCCTCCGAGAATTTTGCAAGCTGAGCCCTCTGAATTAAATAAGGAGGAGATTGATAAGAATGAGTGGGAGCTAAATGCTTCCCGAGACGAAACTACCCCGGTCACATCATCTGGTGCCCCTACCCAGATGGATGTTGATCCTGCTCCTCGTTCCATTGCACCACATGTGGAAGAGGAAGGAAAGAAATCTGAAGAGCCCATGGCTCACAAAGGAAGTGCCCCACCGGTTGTGTCCCAAACATCCGAGAAAGAGCTCGTTGTGCCTCCCACCAAAGAAAATACTGCAAAAGAAAAGGCCCTACACTACAAAAAAATACACTTCCATGATGATACATTTTTGTCACAATAGGTCACATTTTCTGTCATGCATGTACATCCATGACGATTTTATGAAAGAATCAAGATAGTCATACTTGTGCTGTCGTAGAAGTGTTCCATGACATTACCAAAATTATCATCACGGAAGTGTCCACTTCCATGACGATAAATCATGCGTCATAGAAGTTCTTTCGTCAAGGGTGACCAACATGTGGCATCCACTATAATGGGTCACCGATAAGCTATTGGGTTCCGGTTCGGATCCGATAATAACCCGTTAACAGCGCGAACCAATGGGGATTTTCCACGTGTAAAATTCTCATTGGCCGGCAGATCCATGTGTCGGCCCGGCGTTCGGACAGTTGTCATCCAGCAAATGGACGGAACGCGCCTACGATACGTTGACACGTGTCTCGGCCCAATAGTGGCCCATTTATGTTAAAAGGCCGGGCCTGTCAAAATAAGTGGGCCGGCCCATTAGCGTCCTACTTGAGTCAAGCCGATTTACAAGCATGGCCTATACAAGTTACACAGAATCGGACCATCAAAGGCCCATTCTAGATTTGACAATCCAGCCCATCGTCAGTTTAAGCCCGTTAACGGCACGCTACGTCTTTGGGCCCAATTACGGCCCGAGCTTCTTTCGGCCTGTTAGCAGCCCATCTTCAGTTCCAGCCCGTTAACGGCCCGAAACGTCTTTCGGCCTCTTCTCGGCCCATTCTGTAGTTGGGCCAATTCTAGCCCACTGTGACTTTAGGCCTGTCCTCGGCGCATTCGGTAAATGGGCCAACTCCTAGACCATTTTGTCTCTCGGCCTGTTAACGGCCCGCACAATAGGTGGGCCTTTGACTTTAGGTCCACTAGCACATATGCCCGTGCGTTGCAACGGGGTAATAAAGATCGACATTATTCTATTGGCAAACTCAATCACAATATCTGTATGAATTTCATAGAAATTTGTTAAAAAAATCCAGCTAAGTCAACCATATAATAGCCATTTGTGAAAATTTCCAGCTAGGTCAACCATGCATATAATACACACATCTTGATCTTTTATCAAAACCACAAAGGTAGGTAAATTCCTATAACTATAGATAAAACTACAATATATCCACCTAGATGAAATTGTATTACATCAATTTGTGCACACTCATTGCTCCAAAATGATTGAGATGTAGTTACCTAATAGAAGTTGACTTCCAACATGAATTCAGTCAATTACTTGGTATCACCTATACATACAAAAGGAGAAAAGGTCGTCAGTCATTTTCCTACATCTTTATATGTCATCTTTCTATGCCTTAATTTGGATCAATATCCAACCATGAACAATCCTTGTCTCAACCTCATTTTATATTTAATTTAGACCTACAAAAAGCAGCTAGTTTAAGAAAAATACACACTATACAGTAAGGTCAGGTAAGTGACGTGTAGTTTTATGTGCATGATATTTTATGAAATTCAACCAGCTAAGGATTAAAAAAACCATGTCTTTTGTTCCGAGCAATCGCAACAATCTACACTGGAATTAGTTAATACTGTGCACCTTCTGTATTTCTGCTGAATCCCATCGTTGGTCATGGTCATGTACGCATAGAAATCCATAAAACTCGAGCACAGGATTGGCAATGTTGTTAATCAGGTGATCAATATGACCCTTTTGTTTTTTGCTGACCCCCCATTTGCTCGTATATGGATGCAGGCATATCCGTCCAGTTTCTTGCCTATGGTTAATAGAAACCAGAATTCTAACATGCATAGTGCCTCTCCTTGTGCACTGGATAGCATCATGGGACGTTGCTGATGACTGTAGTTAGTGCAATGGCAGCGCTGCCTCGGTGATGCAAGGTGAAGCATATGTGGTCTGCTGTACATAATCCTAATTTATTTTTCTGGAAATCCCAATTGAGCGATCAAGCCTAGAGCAGTCAATGCACGCATGTAGAATTGGAACAATCGATCTGGCATGTAGGATTGGAATCCATCAACGCATATGCTGCCGAACAACTGACGGGTCAACATGGAAGAAACTGCACAGGTATATATATGTCCTAGACTTCCACGGAATTTTTTGCTTGAAAGACTGCAAAGGGAAGCTTTTGGTCTTCGGTCACCATGGATCACACTGGATTTATTGGATTAGTAGTACGTCTTGTTGACTGTGTAATTGCACATATCAGGGAGGGATTAATTGTCATCACCTGTTGGCATGCGGCATGATCTTTTTCAGAGAAAGCTTCTTCGCTTTGCCTGGCTGCCTCCCTCTTTTATGGAGCAGTAGTACGAAGCTAGCAACAACCTCCAGGAGATAGAGAGCGAGCCAATATATCAAAACAACATCGCTGCAGCAGAGGTGGAAAAACGATGGTGCCTTGGCTGCCACCCGCCGATCTGATCCCATCAAAACTAAATTGTTAGACCTGTCCAAATTCCCAACCGCCACCTCTTCCTGATTCATATGGAACTATGGATACCCGATCTGAGCACACATCGGAAACCTGCAGGTCTCCCCTCTGAATTTGATCCGAGCAATCGACGCGCAGGTATAGCGCGGCCCTTTTTGGCGCTGGCTTCTTACTCGCCGTCTGACTTCACCGACGCCCTCTCTGGCTGCTACTCGTTGTCCCGAGGCTCTTGTTGCTTGCGTTTGATCCACACTGGAGAAAACAAACAGGAGGCGGCGGCGCCTGCGAGCGGGCCAATAGAGGAGAGGGTTGTTGTCGCCCCCCAGTGTTGCGAACTGCTGCAAGCCGCGGACCGTGGAGGAAGCTGGCGGCACTGCCGTGAGCTGTGCTGCTTCAAGGCTGATGACAAGCTGGCTTGCACGACGACGCGGCGCTGCAGGACCGAAGGAGGACGAATCCCATACAAAAATGATGAACGAATAAAATCTTCTCTATGTGAGGAGATTGAACCCCACGTGCATACCAGTTTTTATTACTCATTATTAGGAGAAAGGTGACCCTGCCGGAGTCCCTGTCGGACACCCCATGGGTGCACGAAGTAGTTTGTGTTAGAGATGGTTTCGGGTGCAGGAAGGATTAGATCAAAAAGTGGAAAGGTTGGACAAAAGAAGAGGAAGGAGAACAAGTTGGATCAAAGATGAGGAAGGAAACCTGATTTGTTGCGGAACTGCATCGATGTGCTATCGGGGACGTCTCGTGCAGAAAAAAAGAAGCAAAGTAGAGGGGAAGTAGCAGATCGATCGATGATAGAAGAAGGAGACTCGGTCTGGTGACGTATCAAGTTTTTTATAGGAGAAGGAAGGCCCAGCCCAATTTGGAAAGCGACCGACGGCCCAACAATCTTTAACGCAATCAATCTTTCCCTAATAATAAATCAGCCTTTAGTACCACCTCGTGTATATGTTTTAAATTCAAACTGAAAGCGTAAATTCACGGGAAGAAGCGTATTGTGATGGTGAACCCACGGAGTCAATCCGTGCTTTATTATTAGGGAAAGATTAGGGGCCCATGTTCCACAGGGCATCATTTCAGCCCAATGCAATTTTCGACATGTTAAAAGCCTAGTTTGTAAATTGGGCCTCCTCTGGCCCAGAGCACTTTCGGCCTCTTACTGGCCCGTAAAGTAAAAGGGCCGAGACAAAATTGACATGTATTTCGGCCTGCTAGAGGCCCGCGGGCCATTTCCATTTATACGGCCCTTGTAGGATTTTGGGTTCCGACAAAACCCTTGAGGTTCGAACACTGAGGTGCACACAAAGATCTCTCCCCCTCTCTAGCTCGCACACTCTACGATCTCATGGCCTAGCTCGACGAATCCAAAGAACACAAGACACAAGATTTATACTAGTTCGGGCCACCATTGTGGTGTAATACCCTACTCCAGTGTGGTGTGGTGGATTGCCTCTTGGGATCAGGATGAACAGTTACAAGGGAAGAACAGCCTCGCGAGGAGAGGTGTTCTTGTGCTTGGATAGCTAGTGTGGTTTGGGATGATCCGGGTCTGATGAGGATCAGATCCCCCCCTACGGTGGCGGCTAGTCCTATTTATAGAAGCCCTGGTCCTCTTCCCAAATATTGAGCGGGTAGGGATCCCACAACGTCCAAATTCGAAGGGAGAGAACTAGTACAAGCTATCCTGATAAAAGTAGTCTTCGCCTGCCAAAGGCTCTGGTGGTGATGCCGTCTTGGGCTCCACGGTGACCTCCGTCCTGCCGTCCTGCTAGTGTTGGTCTTGTTGCACCGATATGGAAACCTTTTCCTGATGCCTCGGGACTCCTCGTCTGCGCTTGCCCCTTTAGCACCAAAGAGGAAACGAGGACACTGCGCGCTAGCGCCCGCCTGGCTCCAGTCGTCATGGCTTGTGTCACAAAAACCTCGTAAGGTATCCCTTGCCTTGATCTCTCCGCCCTTTGCGATCCAGACTGGTGAGGCCGCCCCTGAGGAGGTCTTGCATCATCTGCCTCGCGAGGCTTGGACCCTCGCGATGGTCTTGAATGTTTGCTGGTGAAGATGGGCCGTACAGGGCCGCTGGTGGAGCCACGCTGCGGGTCGCAGGCAGGCAAGTCTGGGGACCCCCGTTCCCAGAACACCGACAGTAGCCCCCGGGTCCAAGGCGCGCTCGGGCTTGGCTTTGAGGCGAAGCCAAAGGGCAAGCGTGGATCGCCTCGGGCCCCATCAGCCTGCGGCCATAGTTGGCGAGTGGCGACTGATTGGACGTGTGCGTCTCCGCTTCCGCATGCTGCCTCGGCAACTGCCCGTCTGACAAAAAGGCCGGTGCGAAATCTCCTCTCTCGCTCCTCGCTTCCGAAATCTCCAGTTCTGCTCCGATCCCCTTCCGAGCTTCCGACCAATGGCGCCCGAAAATCCCAAGGTCGATTCGTCGCCTGCCTGGTACGAGCCGGCTCTGGAGGCGCCCAATGTCTCGGTGAAGAACCTCGCTGCCACGCGCCTGCTGACGGTGAGGGAGAACAACGAGAAGGGGAAGACCGAGCTCCGGCCTGGCTCCGCCGTGCCCGAGGCATCGAAGAGCTCCATCTACCCGTTCTTCATGAGCAACGTCGTCGCCGGCCTCGTTCCCCACTTCTCCGACTTCTTCTACGCAGTCCTCCAACACTATGGGTTACATGCTCTCCACCTCCATCCCAACTCTGTTCTTCTCTTGTCAATCTTTGCCTTCTACTGCAAGGCGTATGTTGGGGTGATGCCGTCCATGGCACTGTTGCGCCATTTCTTCTTCCTACGAATCAACGACGGCCACACCACAGGGTGCGCAAACTTCATCGCAGCTGGCAAGGCCAACACAATCTCGAAGGCCGAAGCAAGTGGGTTATGATGGATGCCAGGTGCGTCCACCCACGGCTGAAGCTGCCAACGGAGATGCCCTAGTCTGACGAGGGGTGGTCTCGTGCGAAGCTTACTGACGACCGGGCGAAGGCGGTGCTAGAGAAGATGACCGTCGACCTGAGGCTGGGCAGCGCGAAGGCGGCGAAGCTGACGGGGGCCATGCTCCTGAGGGAGTTCCTAACGCTGCGAGTGGATCCTCTCCAGGCGCAGTCGCACCCCTTGTTGACACTCGGGGATGGAGTGGACAAGCTTTGCCTGAGCCCGGAGGCTTTGTTTGAAGGGGAGCAGGCCGTGGCTCTCCGCCTCTTGGTCGGGGACGACCAAGAGTATCCGCCGAGTGCCCACGCTCCTTTGTTCCTTCTAAAGGACAGGGCGGTGATCGCGGCCGCCATGCCCACCTTTGACGAGCGCGGCCTAGTGCCGTCGGCGCCCTCTGAAATCTTGGTGGTGATGGCGACGGTGGACGTGTCTTCTGGCGATTCCCGCAGGTATGGGGAAAAGGAGGAGGATGACGAGCGTGACTCAGAGGCAGCCCCCGAGGGGATGGGGGAGACCTCCCCTTGCCCAAGGCCGACATCCTCCGCCTCCTGCCTGACAACGATAGCGAGGCCGACATCCTCCCGGAGAGGGGGGAGCCGCCCATGGTTCCGACGAAGTGCAGGTCGGCACTGCTCTCCCGGGACAACGCTCCTGCCTGACCGCCGCCTGGAGCTGCTTCCGGTCCAGCTACTGCCCCTGCTTCTGCTCCTGGAGCCGGCGCGCCCGTGCCTCGGGCTGCGAAGCTCTCCGGCTTTAAGCTTGCGAAGCGGAGGGACTATGCCGCGGTGGACCAGTAAGTGTTCTCGTCCTACCTTGTTCTTGCTTCTATTGCTTGTTTCTAACTCTTCTTCTTCGTCGTGCAACTAGGCCGACGCTTGTGGCAAAGAGGAGAAGGGAGGGCGGGGCGGCACTACTCGAGCCCAAATCGCCTCCTGCGGCCGCACCCCTCTCCATGAGTAAAGGCGGTGACGGCGCTCGTGCCTCTCCAGCCCGATCATCTTTGTGAGGCGGGGTGGATTGGAACATCCTCGGGAGGAGTCAGCCCCCGTGGTCCCGCTGACACCGGAGTTGCCAGCATCCGGCTCGGGCGTTGGGGTCCCCGAGGCTCAGGAGGCTCAGGCCATGGTGATGACGACGCCTCCTCCTCCTCCTGCCGCATTGCTGTCCCCGGGTTCTTTTGCTTCTCCTGATGTCCTAGAGCAGGCTCTTTCTGCTATGGCCCTGCTGCGAGAAGATCTTCAGGGCACCGACCATCGCTTGGTGACCGGACGCCTGGAGCTGGTCTCTGGCTGGCTGCACTCCGACGCATCTGTCCGGGCGACACTGAGCCAAGCTGTTGTCGACTCCAAGAAGGACAGGAAGGACGTCGCCCAGACTATGGCCGCCCATGAGGTGGCGTTGAAGGACGTCGAGGCCGCCCAGGACCGCTGCCGGTCACTGGCGGCCGAGCTTGAGACTGTGCGGAGGGAGCGCGTGAAGGAAGCCCGAGGCCACAAGGTGGAGGAGGAGAAGATGAAAGCCCGAGAGGACGTCGTTAAGAATCACGATGCCGAACTAGAGCAGTTGAAGAAGGCATAGGCCACAGAGCGCGGCCGGCTGGAGGAGTTGGAGCAGAAGCTGAAGGCTGAGGAGGCCGAGCTTGACGCCAAGGCAAGGGTCCTGGCTGAGGACCGCTGTCGGTGTCAAAACCGGCAGATCTCGGGTAGGGGGTCCCGAACTGTGCGTCTAGGCCGGATGGTAACAGGAGGCAAGGAACACGGTGTTTTACCTAGGTTCGGGCCCTCTTGATGGAGGTAAAACCCTACGTCCTGCTTGATTAATATTGATGATATGGGTAGTACAAGAGTAGATCTACCACGAGATCAAGGAGGCTAAACCCTAAAAGCTAGTCTATGGTATGATGTTGTATGATGAAGTTGTCCTACGGACTAAAACCCTCCGGTTTATATAGACACCGGAGAGGGTTAGGGTTACACAAAGTCGGTTACAATGGTAGGAGATCTTGAATATCCGCATCGCCAAGCTTGCCTTCCACGCCAAGGAAAGTCCCATCCGGACACGGGACGAAGTCTTAAATCTTGTATCTTCATAGTCCTGGAGTCCGGCTGAAGGTATAGTTCGGCTACCCGAACACCCCCTAATCCAGGACTCCCTGAGTAGCCCCTGAACCAGGCTTCAATGACGACGAGTCCAACGCGCAGATTGTCTTCGGCATTGCAAGGTGGGTTCCTCCTCCAAATCCTTCATAAAAGTTTGTAAACACCAAGAGTAGTGTCCGGCTCTGCAAAATAAGTTTCCACATATTGCCACAGAGAGAATAATATTAACACAAATCTAATCCGCTGATGTATTCCGCAGCGTGACATCACACTACGGCCAAGCCTTTATTCGAATCATTTTCACTTTTCCACCTCAGCGTGTTTTGCGAGGCGGTTTCCTTGGCACGTCTTGTCAAAGCAGAGATTGTGTCCCCTTCATTTATGGGATTCTCATCAATACGAACGTGGGTAACCCAATCGTGCCCGTTAGCATGTCTTCTCAATTAAAGGCGAGTCCCAAACGGTTACGGGGAGGGCTCCTGGTATTCAACCTCTTATAAAGAGACCAAGGCCTTACTCCATTTCTCCAATCTCAAAACAAGTTCGCCCATCGCCTCGAGTTCCAACACCCTAGGCTCCAGATTCCAGGCGCTTCGGACCTTCGACAATGTCCGGTTCCGACCTTCAAGGCCGATGGATGCCCTCCTCCGTCACGGAGGAGGACGTGCTAAAGTTGAGAGAGGCTAAGTTCTTGACCGCCGAAATTTTGCATAGGTTGCCTGCTCAAAGGCAGGCTATTCCCAGTCCCCAGCCCGATGAGAGCGTAGTGTTCATGTCTCACTTCCTTCGGGGGTTAGGCTTCCCGATGGATCCCTTCGTGAGGGGGCTGATGTTCTATTATGGGCTGGAATTTCATGACTTAGCTCCGGAGTCCATCCTCCACATTTCCTCATTCATCGTTGTGTGCAAAGCGTTCCTCCGTGTTACTCCTCACTTCGGATTATGGCTCAAGACTTTTGGAGTGGAGCCGAAGATGATCGAGGGACGGCACGCAGAGTGCGGAGGCGCTGTCATAAGTAAGAATGCTGATGCTCCATGGCCCGAGGGCTCCTTTCAAGAGGAGCTCGGCTTGTGGCAACGAGAGTGGTTCTATATCACCGCTCCCAGGAGCGCCAAGTGGGTGGCGCCTCCTGCCTTTCGCTTGGGTCCCCCACCACGGCTGGCGTCATGGGTCAACAAAGGATTAGATTGGGGGTTATCCAAAGACATGCCCTTGTTGCAGGGCCGCATTAGGGATCTCTTAGAAAGAGACCTCAACCTGGTCAAGGTGACGCAGGTCATGCTGATTCGCCGAACACTGCCCGGCAAACGTCGCTCCCTTCATCTGTGGGAGTTTAATCCGGAGGGACCACGAGCTCTCCAGCATTTTATGGGCGCAACGCCCGTGGAGATGTATAAAATGTTCTTCGGATCACAAGCAATGTGTCTGGATTTGACCGAGGACGCAGGTTTAAGCTGCAATCGCCCGGATACTCAAGTAAGTAACCTTGTGCCCGGACTCGCTATCCGTAAAATTGTCATAAATTCGCCCCTAAAAAGAGTTGTCCTTTTAAACAGGAGTGGATAGCGAAGGCAAAACTGATCAGGTGTCCGGCTCCCCTTCCTGAGACCAGGCCGGATCCCGTGCTAGTCAGGATGTTGAAGATCGTGCCTTTGGAGGGAAGTGAGGGGAGGACAAGGAAACTATGGCCTCCTCGAAGGAGGCTGCTCCGAAGGGAAGAACCAACAATTCCTCTCCTAAGGGGAAGAACAGGGCCGCCTCTGACGACCCAGAGACCATGGCCTCAAAGCGGGGGGGAAGTCCTCGTCAGAGGGTCCGACGCCGGGGAGATCCTCGGCCGAACTACGCCCTCAAAGGGATCAGCCCTCCAGCGAGCCGTAAGTAGAGAAAGATTTTTCCTTTAGAGGGATGAGAGAAATCCTTGCTTTTTATCTGAGAAGATTAACCAAAATTTTACTTTGTAGCTCGGACCTCAGCCCTTCTCAGCAGAGCTCGTCTTCGGGGGATCTTCTTCCGGAGATGATGGAGAGTGGAACGCCTCCCCCTGCCGTACCGTCTGGCGAGGAGGGCGACCCTGAGGTGTCGTCGCGGAGGGTTTCTCCGAATCCGGCAGGGGTGGAAGGTAGCCATATGTCCCCCCAAGGTTCTCCGCGTCCGGCCTTCGATGGAGGTCATAGGACGAGTCCGGCACCGTCCGATGCACGGTCGGAGGAGCTGATGATTCTGCTGGGGCGAGCTTCTATCTCAGAGGAGCAACGTGCATTGATGGGTACGGTGATTGGAAGGATTTCGTCCGCAGAAAGCGGATTGCATGAGGCCGTCAGAAGTTTGCTGACGGGTTTTGAGGTACGTTTGATAATGTACTTCTTTGTCAGTTGCGCATAAACAAGATGCGCCCTGTGTAGATAGTAGCCCCTGAGACTCTGTGCGTTGTCAAAATTGACGGCGCACAGAGGATCATAATCCCAGGTCTAAAATGTCGTATTTGTATACAGGTGGCGAAGTGTCCGGAATCGAGCCGAACTGATGATTTTGCCAAACTAAAGCGGCAACTTGACGTGGCAGATGCCGACATCGCGCTCGTCAACGAGCGGCTTGATGAGGCTCAAGGTATGCAATTCCTCGGGCGGCATCTGGTAAGAGGAGCTTTATGCCAGTATCTTACAATGTGTGTGCTTGACGCAGATGGTGCGGCCGTCGTGGAGAGTCTTCGGGCAGAACTTGCCCGAGCTAAGGAACAAGCCAGGAAAAGTGATGCGGCTGCCGAGAAGGCCCTTGAAGAGCTGAGAACCGAACAGGCTGCTCACTGCCGAAGCAAGAAGGAGATGGCCGTGATGGCCGTGAAGTTGAGAAGTGCTGCTGACCGTTGCAAGTTTCTTGAGAAAGAAGACCGGGTGAGACAGGCGGACTTAGAGAAGGCCGTTACTGATGCCAAGGACGCTCGCTCTGCGATGAGAGCTGCGAAGGAGGAGCTGCGTCAGGCCGGATAGATTGCGGCTGGAAAGCCCTTTATGCTGTGGAGGAAGTTTTGCAATCCGAAGTTTGCTCCGTTGGACCGGATGTGGAGTGCAGAGGACACCTATCTGGATTTGGCAGCGAGTGCTGCTGATGCGACCGAATACTTTCGAGATCAAGAAGATTGCGAAGTGGAAAGGCTTTTCTGGTCGCAGTTCCAGAATCCAGAGCATCCACTGGCAGTGGACGATCGTCTGGCTCAATGGGCCAAACTAAATAGATTGTCCGGACTCGCCATGAAGTACATCATGGGTCATCTGTGGCCGGGGAGATCGGAGCCGAAGAGTTATTTCAGCTTGGTGCAGCAATTCCTTGACGCGATGCCATGTATCAATGCGATGAAGAGGTCAGCATGCATAGAGGGCGCATGGATGGCTCTTGCCCGTGTCAAGACATACTGGGCAGAGATGGAGACCACCGTTGTTGCATCCCGAGATTCGGACAAAAGCCGAGTACCCTCCAAGCACTATTTTCAGGAAGTCCTTGAAGGTGCTCGTGTAATAGAGACGCAGTGCTCGAAGGATGCTATGTTCTGATAGCATATGTAATTATAAAGCAATATTTTGATGAATTGTAGTAGCCTTTTATACTTGTGCCTTCAAGTATTTGGAACACCTCCTGTGCGGCCGTTTTAAGATATATATATACAAAATCTGAAAGATTGCAGTCGTTGGCTTCAGCCCCCACGCACATAGTGCGGGGGTGCTCGCAGAAGGCGCATTTTCACACTTAATCCAACGTCTTGGTCCTACAAAGGAGGTGATAGCGCAGCGAGCTAGGCAACCGGACTATAATGCTTTAACACTTTCACTTAGCCATAGGAGCTTGACAATGGGACTATTTAGGTAGCCCCTGGTGGCGACTGCGCTCGCCCGAATTCGGGGCGCGTATGTGCATGGCCGGGAAACGGCCCTTCATTAATGCGGAGGAATCCTACAGATTCTGGAGAGTCATTGAGTGGTTGACCAGTCTCACGCCATATCATGACAGTCGGTTTTCGGCTTTCTCTACTGAGGTGCTCGCCTGGCCGAACCAGGGCACAATCGCAGTAGTTCTCCTGGTGCCGCCTTAGCCGATAGAGCGGAACGTAAGGCGGCCGAACACAGGAGCCGGGCAACCCAACATTTGACCAAAATCATGACTCGGAGCTGATGCATATAAGGCCAAACTCGTGACGCCGAACACTCCCTAAGGTATTCAGTCTTTATGAGAGCGGGCGGGGTAACGCTCTGGGGTATAAGCCCCTAGTGTCCAGGTACGCGCAAGAATTCTGAAGTGGCCACATGCCAAGACGCCAGCCTCCTCCTTGGTCATAGAACCAGGGGATGTGTATCAACAAGAGACAGTAAAAAAGGTTTACGCAGGGTCTTAATCTGAAAAGAATCCTTGGAACGGGTCCCTACTGCACGTCTGCGCCTATGTCTCCGTTGTGCCGTATCCTGGACGGGCGCAGCATGACGTTCATCTGTAAAAAGAGAGCAACTAAGTTGAAAAAGGGGCGTGCCGAACAAAAGTTATATGAAATAACCAAAGTGTAAAGTAAAATATGAAAAATTGAGCTTTATTGTCTCTTATTTTATACGTGTGAAGCCCCTAGTGCAGGGGTATATGGCCACTAAGCCTTTATCAACGATACTTTTGTGCCGGACTCGTCTATCCGTGTCCATGGTCTTAATGACCTGTTCCGATGTTCTGGCTGGTGAAGCCATTGTATTGTGGGGCTGTTAAAGCGGCCGCACAGTCCTCCGCTTGGGGGAGGTGTTCTCACTGCTTCCCCTTTAAGGAGATGATGTCGCGTGGACCGGGCATCTTAAGCATAAGAGATACATAATGCGGTATTGTGTTAAAGCGGGCGAAAGCTTCGCGTCCCAGTAGTGCTTGATAGCGACTTGAGAATGGGACGATGTGGAAAGTCAGCTTTTCGCGACGGAAGTTATCGGCAGAGCCAAAAATAACCTCGAGCCGGAGAAAACCCATGCAATGGGTGTCCGGACCTGGCGTTACTCCTTGAAAGGAGGTTTTGCTGTGGCGAATTCTTTTTGGGTCTATCCCCATGTGGCGGATTGAGTCCTGATATATCAGGTTGAGTCCGCTGCCACCGTCCATAAGGACATTTGAAAACTGGAGTCCGCCAATTATTGGATCGAGTACCAGGGCAGTCCAGCCTGGGTTCCTGACACTTCTAGAATAATCCAGATGATCGAAGATGATTGGTTTTGACAACTAGTGGCGGGATTCCTTTGGGATAGGCCATGGGGCGCGTACCTTTATGGGCGCCGCACGTTTTGTTATGTGGAGTAAGTTTACTGTTTTTACTTCTTGTGGGAAATTCTTTTGTTTCCTGGTACTCTGCTTTTGGGGTTCATCCTCGTCTTCGCTTGGTGTGTCGAGCCCCTTGTGTTCAGCGTTGAGTCTGCCGGATTGTTTGAAAACCCAACAATCTCTGTGGGTATGGTTAGCAGGCTTTCCGGGAGTGTTGTGTATTTGACATATCCTATCCAAGATTTTTTTAGGTTGGATAGGTCGTCCCTGTTATCTTGGAGGGGCGGCTTTTTCTGATTCTGTCATGAGCTTTTGAATCCAGCGTTGATTGCCATGCTCTTCGGACTTTTTTCCTTAGTCCGGCGATGGTCCTTATTGCGTCGCGGATTTCCGTTACCATCCCTAGTTTCGGATGTACTTGGGTCACTGGTGCTGCATCTTGCCAACCAGCTATCCTCTCCTGCGCAAAAGCGGGTCATGAGGCTTGTTAGTGCGGCCATTGTTCTTGGCTTTTCTTGGCCGAGGTGTCTGGCGAGCCATTCGTCTCGGACATTATGCCTAAAAGCCGCTAAGGCTTCAGCGTCCGGACAGTCGACTATCTGATTCTTTTTAGTAAGAAATCTATTCCAGAATTGCCGAGCTGACTCTCCAGGCTGTTGAGTTATGTGACTAAGATCATCTGCATCCGGAGGGCGGACATATGTCCCTTGAAAATTTGCTCGGAAAGCGTCCTCGAGCTCTTCCCAACTTCCGATTGTGTTTTCAGGAAGGCTTTTGAGCCAATGCCGGGCTGGCCCTTTAAGCTTGAGGGGTAAATATTTTATGGCGTGGAGGTCATCTCCTCTAGCCATATGTATGTGGAGGATATAATCCTCGATCCAGACTCCAGGGTCTGTTGTTCCATCATATGCCTCTATGTTTACGGGTTTGAATCCCACTGGAAATTCATAATCCAGGACCTCATCGGTGAAACATAGGGGGTGTGCGGCACCCCTGTATTTGGGTGTGCCGGATTCTGATAATGGCTTTACTGCATTGCTTACGAGAGCTTGCTTTCTTGGCCCGTAAATGGACCTGGCTAGGCCATGATGCGAATCCTTAAGTGGGTCGCATGCCAGCTTAAGTGCGGCGCTGCTTGCCGCTTTATGCTGGCCATGGGGTCGTCTATCCGGCCATGTGGCTTTCTCATTTTTGGAATGCGAGGGCTCTAAGGCCTCCTCGTCGAATTCAGGCAGTAGCTTTCTCTTCGGATAGCTTTTAGTGCGGCGACTGTCGCCGTATTTGTCTGCGGTATTGATTATTTTACTCCATCTGATCCTGAGTGCATCTTCCGCAGTTTTTAGCTTCCGCTTCTGCTTTTTCAGGCTGCATGCGGTTGCAACGAGCCGTTTGTGGAGGTTCTTCTGCTTCGTGGGCTTGTCCGGCATAGGGTCGTCCGGAATGCCATTTTTGCCGGGGGAGGGATGTTCGGTTTCTCTATCCGGGTTGTCCTGTTGGGACGGTTGCTCTAAGGCATGCTCGTCGTCTACCGGCTCATCCTGCTCTATGGCTGGGTCTTTATCGAGGCGGGGCTTGGGTCGGCGTTTACGCCGACGCTTTGATTGTTTTTCGAGAGATAGATCCCTCTTTCCATCCCCGTTTTCCTCGTTGTTGCTTCCTTTAGGGGTATCCACCATGTACACATCGTGAGATGAGGTGGCTGTCCAATGCCCTATAGGCGTTGGTTCTTGGTTGTCTCCTGCATCGTCGTCCATACTATCGATGTCTCCGGAGTCGAAATCAAGCATGTCGGTTAAGTCGTCGACAGTGGCTACGAAGTGGGTGGTGGGTGGGTTTTGAATTTCTTCATCGTCCGAATCCCATCCTTGCTGACCGTAGTCCGGCCAGGGCTCTCCTGATAAAGAGAGAGACTTTAGCGAATTCAAGATGTCGCCGAAGGGCGAGTGCTGAAAGATGTCTGCGGTGGTGAACTCCATTATCGGCGCCCAATCGGATTCGATCGGCAGGGGCGCGGGGGCTCGGAGTTCGGAAAGGAATCTAGCTCCTTGGAGTCACGGGCCATGTGAAGTGCGGGGCTGGAGTTCGGCTCGATCACCTCTGAGATCGCAGCCCCTGAGGCAGCGTCCAACCGCTGATCCTCGATCGGCATAGTAGGCTCCGAATCAATGGTCGGAACCAATGCATGTGCGGCCTCCAAGGCGTTGTTCGGCGGCAGAGCTATATCATGCCCATCGAGACAGTGCGGCGCGCTTGGCTGTGGCTCGAATCCGTCGAAGATCAAGTCCCCGCGGATGTCAGCCGTGTAGTTTAGGCTTCCAAACCTGACCTGATGGCCAGGGGCGTAGCTTTCGATCTGCTCAAGGTGGCCAAGCGACTTGGCCCGCGGTGCGAAGCCGCCGAAGAAGAAGATCTGTCCGGGGAGAAAAGTCTCACCCTGGACTGCATCGTTGTTGATGATCGAAGGAGCCATCGGGCCTAAAGGCGACGACACAGAGGAACTCTCAATGAAAGCACCAATGTCGGTGTCAAAACCGGCGGATCTCGGGTAGGGGGTCCCGGACTGTGCGTCTAGGCCGGATGGTAACAGGAGGCAAGGAACATGGTGTTTTACCCAGGTTCGGGCCCTCTTGATGGAGGTAAAACCCTACGTCATGCTTGATTAATATTGATGATATGGGTAGTACAAGAGTAGATCTACCACGAGATCAAGGAGGCTAAACCCTAAAAGCTAGCCTATGGTACGATTGTTGTATGATGAAGTTGTCCTACGGACTAAAACCCTCCAGTTTATATAGACACCGGAGAGGGTTAGGGTTACACAAAGTCGGTTACAATGGTAGGAGATCTTGAATATCCGCATCGCCAAGCTTGCCTTCCATGCCAAGGAAAGTCCCGTCCGGACACGGGACGAAGTCTTCAATCTTGTGTCTTCATAGTCCTGGAGTCCGGCTGAAGGTATAGTTCAGCTACCCGAACACCCCCTAATCCAGGACTCCCTCAACCGCGCGGCCTTCAAGCTCCTTGAAGAGAGGGCTCGGACGGTGTTGAAGTCTCTCTACGAGAAGGGCTTGGACGAGCCGCTGGTTGCCGACGACGAGGGCCCCAACCAGCCGGTTCCTTATCTGGTTGATGCGCTGGAGGACATTGTGAGCGACATCGGCCCCATGGCGGAGGAAGAAGCCCGCGTTCTCTCCTCAGCCGAACTGACGCACGTCTTCAACCAAATCCACCGTCACGATCCTGTCGCCCGCCTTGACGAGCTGCTGGAGCCTATGGAAGACGAGCATTACGTGGCTGCTGCTACAGCTGTGAAGGGTCAGGTGGAGGACCTCCTGAAGAGGTTCCGCGCCTTCACTCCTACGCCCCCGACCAGCGGTGCTACCGATCCTGCAACTCCGGCTGGTGGTGCAGATGAAGGCGACGCCGTTGGAGAAGAAGCATCCCTTGCAAGCGACGGTGGCGTCCAGGGATGACGAGACAACTTGTTGGCGGCTCCTTTCCTGTTTTAGTTTCTGCAACATGCACCATGCCTCGTGGAGGCATTAAACTCGCGTTTGATTTCAGGGGAACAATATGTCCTGTAATATTTGCTTTGGAATTCTGCGATTTCCTTTCTATTTGCTTTATGTTCTTCATCGGCAGGGCCCGACCCCGCGCATACCTCAGCCGCCGTCGGGCCGTCCGAATCGCCAGGACGGACCAAGGAGTGAGGGGCTACATGATAAGTTAGGCTCCTGAGTCGCGATGCTCAGGAGTCCCCCTTGACGCGCAAATAGCTTATAGAAAGGAGATCTGGGAGTAGGTCTAGTGTTCTGCGTCGGCAGGGCCTGACCCCGCGCATACCTCAGCCGCCATTGGGCCGACTGGATCACCAGGACGGACCAAGGAGTGAGGGGCTACGTGGTCAGTTAGGCTCCTGAGTCGCGATGCTCAGGAGTCCCCCTTGACATTCAAACGATCTTCGTACCTTATCTCCGCTTAGGAGGGCACGCGACGACCAGGTCCTAGGGACCTGGCAGGGTGGCGTACGCTTGGGCGTGACCTGAGTGCAGCCCCCGTGCCCAGCCCCCTCGCGTGACTCTCCCGAGGGGAGGTGTTGCGACGAGGCCAGACACCGAGCCCGGAGGCTCCCTGAGGTTGATACGGCCGTGAGGCCGCCCTCAGTTGTTTATCACCTACGCAAAGCATAGCGCTTCTGTACTTGCACGGGCATAGCCGCTCCTCGGTAGTGTCGACTGCCAGCGCGGAGCATGTTGCTTCCACTGGCACGTGGAAGGGGACTCCCTACTGCGGAGAGCCCCCGGGGCGTGTACAGCCCCGCCCTGGCACGTGGCTTGCATGGCAGGTCTAGACAAGGTGTGTCTGGGCACTCATGAGCCAGCGCAGGACTCACGAGGCCCTACCTCAAGGTGGGTTGCGCCTGGTCTTGGTTCTTGATGGCTGTGGCGTTCCTGCGA
The DNA here is from genome assembly GCF_003073215.2 of Triticum urartu. Classification (NCBI taxonomy): domain Eukaryota; kingdom Viridiplantae; phylum Streptophyta; class Magnoliopsida; order Poales; family Poaceae; genus Triticum; species Triticum urartu. Next base: position 582,876,339 of record NC_053025.1, read on the forward strand.
GATGGTTAGACAACCTGCGCCAAATGAATTTCCTGAGGCTATCGCACGAGAAAGCCAAGCACCAACGACCCCAGGAGGTGACATGAACGGGGCCGGCCCGCCAGACAGAGCTCAGCCGTTGGATTTATCAACGCTGCTGGGACGAGCCCGAGCACAGACGTCGTGCCTAGCCCTCTTATGCGAAGGATCCTGAAGAAAGACGATCGACGCGCGGCTCCCATGGTGGGTGACAATCAAACAAGTGATATCCGTAGACAGATTACGCATGAAAAGCGACTAGCTTAGGTAAATGCGAGAACGATACATGCCACTGGGTCGGACCCGAGCGGCCTGGGGTTAATGAAGACCGAGGGGCGCCCCCAGCAGGGTGAACTAAAGATGCACGCAGATACATGCCACAGGGACGAACCCACGCGGCCTGGGGATGATGCAACCCAGGGGGCGCTCCCAGCTGAATGAACTTGGAAAAATGTCACCTGGTTTGGTTGTCGAAGGAGTGTTGGGGTAGCTGAAGACACGTAGCGAAGAAGTCGCTTCTCATGAGCTGTCGAGACCCTGAGCCTCGGGAGGCTCTAGAGGCTCGGGTGGCCTCCTGAGGACCGTCTCCATCTCCGCCAGGACTGCGTGGTGCCTGGCCTCCTGATCTGCCAGGGTGATCCACAAGTTGCGCTTGAAGGAGGCCGCTATGCTCGCCAGGACGAACGGCATGCGAACGTAGCTGTGAGGTGGACCCTCACACCGTCCAACACACGAAGGTCAGAAACGCTCCTGAGATGCGGCCCCATTGAGCCTTGCGATGTCGATGCATACGCGCAGCTCACCACCCTCTCCTGGGTGGAGAGCAGCACCAGGTGGGCGGCGGTCACCGCGTATTGCTCTCGCTTCCTGAAGCTCCTGAGATGCCTTGGTGATGAACTCCTGAGCATCGGGCGCTCCTCGCCCGGTGTCCTCCTGAGGGAAACGTGTCGCGAAGCACGCCTCCACGTGGTGCCCAAGCGCCTCCCTCGTGATGTTGGCCAGGTCCGAGTCCCTCCAGAAGAGAGCCCCCGAGCCCTGCCCGAGGAGGGCGCCAGGAACGCCTCCCTATGCGAGGGAGGGAGGCGCCCCAGGCGCTGGCGCAGATCCTGAAGTGGCGCCGCTGGAGGTGCCACTCCCGTGAGGCCCAGTGCGGAGTAGCTGCTTCTTCTTCTTAGGGTTGGCCTCAGGGGGGTACTGCGCACCCGCGCTATCAGGGTCTTCGATTGATGCAGCTTGGAAGGCGCACTCGAGGGAGCACACCGCATCTCTTCCCTTGCAAGGGACTGTGATGATTCCGCCGCTTCCTGGCATCTTGAGGATGTTGTAGCCATGGTGGGTGACTGCCATGAATTTGGCCAATGCTGGGTACCCGAGGATGGCATTGTACGATAGTCGGATGTGGGCGACATTGAAGTCGAGGAGCTCGGTGTGGTAGTTATCTCGCTGACCGAAGGTGACAGGGAGGCAAACTTTCCCTATCGGGGTGGTGGAGCTGTCTGTCACTCCTGAGAAAGGCCTGGTGGGCTGGAGCTGATCGTATGGCACTTGAAGGCTGTCGAACACCTCGACGGACAGGACACTCAGCCCTGTGCCGCCGTCGATAAGGGTCTTTGTGACTTGGACATTGCTGATGACAGGTGAACAGAGCATCGGGAGGATGCCAGCGGTTGCCGCGCACTTGAGCTGGTCCACCGAGCTAAAGGTGATGGCGTACTTGGACCACCTGAGCAGGCGCGTGGCCTCGAACTTGGGGAGGGCTGCATTCACTTCACGAGAGAACTGCTTGAAGATGCGCTGGGAGGCTGAGGCCTGAGCGCCACCCAAGATGCAGGCGATGGCGCGCGGCTCCTGGAAGCCCCCAGCCCCTTCGTCTTGCTGGTGGTCGTCGTTCCTTCTTGGCGGCGGCACTGGAGGGAGACCAGGGTTGCCCTGAGGACGGTCCTCGCGAGGCTGGTCCCTCCAGGCGCCCTCACGAGGCTGGTCCTGCCAACGATCCTCGTGAGGCTGGTCGCGCCACTCCTGGCGGGGCCCACGGTCGTCCCAACATCCTCCACCTCGTCCACCTCCTCGGTCGTAGCCCCGGTCGTTGCGCTCGGGGCGTCGACCGAAGCGTCCATCTCGAATGGCCCTGAGCACTTGACAATCGTTGGTGTTGTGCGTGCGCACATTGTGGAAGGCGCAGAAGGTACGGCTGCCCTTGGACGACTCGGGAATATCTCGACCGCGCTTGGTGTCTGGTTCCGCCGCGAGTACGGCCACTCCTTTGCGCTTCACGTCCTTGACCTTGGCCTTCTTCTCCTCTGGATCCGTAGCAGGGAGCTCAAGGAGGGAGAGACGCCCCTCCTCAGCTCTTGCACACTTGGTTGCTATGTTGAACAGCTCAAAGGTCATGCACAACTCCTCATGGATGGCGAGCTCCTCCTTCATCTTGATGTCGCGAACGCCATCGGAAAACGCCGAGATGATGGCCTCGTCCGTCACCTTGGGGATCTTGATACGCGCGCTGTTGAAGCGCTGGATGTACTTCTGCAGGGTTTCTCCCGGTTGTTGCTTGATGTGGTGCAGGTCACCCGCGCCCGGAGGGCGGTCGCGAGTGCCCTAGAAGTTGGCGATGAAGTGGTTGCGCATCTCATCCTAGGAGGAAATCGAGCCTGGGGGCAGGTTCAGGAGCCATGAGCGAGCTCCGTCCTTTAGAGCCATGGGAAACCAGTTCGTCGTGACCTTTTCGTCGCCGTTGACCGCCTCGATGCTCAGCTCGTAGAGCTGCAATAACTCCGCAGGGTCGGGGTGCCGTCGTAGCGAGGAGGCAGATCCGGCTTGAACTTGCCCGGCCGGACGACGCTACACAACTCCGGAGTGAAGGCGTGGTAGCCTGCCATGGCCATCGGGGCCCGTCGTGGAGGCGGAGCTTGACCTTGGCGTCCCTGTGCCACCACGGCAAGTGGCACATGGCCCTGCCGCAACAAGCGATCCCCACGTGGTGGTGCTGGAAGCGGTGGAGCGTTTTCTTACGGACGGAGAACCTCCCGGCAACTTCTTTCTTCGTGTGCGGGCACACGGCGCGGTGGATCATGCCGCCGGGCCACGCATCTTGGAGCGAGGACTCCATCTTGACGTGGGAGAGGCTGAGGTGCTCCATGAGCCGTGCGCCTCGGCGCGAAGGCGCCATCTTGGTGCTGAGGGGGCGGAGGCGCTCCGTGAGCCACATCGCCCACAGCCGGGGGCGGGCGAGGCAGCGAGAGGGATGGTGCAGGAGAGCCCCCCGCGGCGCTGACGAGCTCGGCGATGCAGTCCAACCAGTCCTCGTAGAGGTCGTCAACCAGGCGGTAGCGCAGGAGCTTGCGTGCCATGAGCAGCGCGGCCGGCGCGGCCGTGGGGGCGCGGTGAGCGTGAGATGATGAGACGGCCGGAGTCAGCGATGGGGTGATGGTGCGACCGTCTCGCCGCATAGAGGGGTGCAGTGAAGAGGCCTGCTGCTCATTTGCCGCCGGGCTAGTGGTGGCATTGGCGGCGGGTGACGGAGAGCGACGGGGAGGTCCGCCGACAGGGGCTGTCTGAGCGGCACGGGTGGCGAGAGCGGCCCGGCGCTCAGCGCGGGCCCGACGAGCGTCGGCCATGAACTTGGTGGAGTGGTGAAGCGCGGATCGATGAAGAAGAAAGCTTCAGCACACCCCTACCTGGCGCGCCAAATGTCAGATTTCGGGTTCCGGCAAAACCCTTGAGGTTCGAACACTAGGGTGCGCACAAAGATCTCTCCCCCTCTCTAGCTCGCACACTCTACGATCTCACGGCCTAGTTCGACGAACCCAAAGAATACGAGACACAAGATTTATACTGGTTCGGAACACCATTGTGGTGTAATACCCTACTCCAGTGTGGTGTGGTGGATTGTCTCTTGGGCTGAGGATGAATAGTTACAAGGGAAGAACAGCCTCGCGAGGAGATGTGTTCTTGTGCTTGGAGAGCTATTGTGGTTTGGGATGATCCGGGTCTGATCAGGATCAGATCCCCCCTATGGTGATGGCTAGTCCTATTTATAGAGGCCTTGGTCCTCTTGCCAAATATTGAGCGGGAAGGGATCCCACAACGGCCAAGTTCGAAGGGAGACAACTAGTACAAGCTATCCTGACAAAAATAGTCTTCGCCTGCCAAAGGCTCTGGTTGTGACGCCGTCTTGGGCTCCACAGTGACCTCTGTCCTGCCGTCCTGATGGCCTTGGTCTTTTTGCACCGATATGGAAACGTTTGCCTGATGCCTCGGGACTCCTCCTCTGCGCTTGCCCCTTTAACACTAAAGAGGAAACGAGGACACTGCGTGCGCTGGCACCCGCCTGGCTCCAGTCGTCATGGCTTGCATCATAGAAACCTCCTGAGATGTCCCTTGCCTTGATCTCTCCGCCCCTCGCGAGCCAGCCTGGTGAGGCCGCCCCTGAGGAGGTCTTGCATCGTCCGCCTCGCGAGGGTCTTGAATGTTTGCTGGTGAAGATGGGTCGTACAGGGCCGCTGGTGGAGCCATGCTACGGGCTGCAGGAAGATAAGTCTGGGGAGCCCCGTTCTCAGAACACCGACAGCCCTATCGAGCTTTTGGCCTGTTAACGGTCTGCTAAGAGCCGTTGTTACGGTGGGCCACATCATTATCCACTTAATATTATTTTGACCAGCACAATTAACGCCCGCTTTGACTACGCATGTTTGTTTGTTTGTATGGCGTCCAGGAAATGTTTGGGCGTGTTGGCCCCCGTTTAAACGATATATCATATTCAAGAATCATCCTGCTCTATGCTATCACCTCTAAAAACATACACTATACAATAAAAAGACTAAGGCATAGAAACGTAGAATAATCCTACACTATACAATAAAGAAATTACAACCGGATGTACCCATTGGGCATTATAGTTACGCACCAGTGATAGTAAAGCGTACACAAACAACAAATTACATACATTGAACAAATAAAGCTCATACATCATGGACACGCATCAACAAAATTTACCATTTGAACTATAATCTATTCAGAAAATAGGGTTGGCCGGATTCAAATAGCACAAATTACAGTCTGCAAAATCTCCAATTCCTTCATGGTTACCTCAGTGTCTTTTTCATTTTTTTGACTCCTGCATCTAATACCTGCAAGTCTAGTCTCAACTTGTTGATTGTACGTTGAGAATCATGTGCACGTTGTCTTGCCACCTCTAGTTGATGCTCGAGAACATCAGCACATTCCAATTCCAATCCATAATCAATCGGTAACGGCCATGCCGCACTGCTTGCAGATCTTTGTGTTGATGCCACTTCATCCTGAAATGTTTCTATAAGTACACATGACTAGGGCAAAATATAGTTACAACAGTGAAGCGAGCAAGACAGATTATTTCGTACGTGGCAAAACAGGACTAACAATAATGTTACACGTCATGAAGCATAAGCATGTGATATTTTAAAAATTATAAAAATGGTAGTCTCTGCAGCCCGCATACAGAAATCTCACTTAGCTCACCAGAGGAGCATGATGTTGGGGCCAAATTCAAAACACAGACAGGTTACAATTTTAGACAACACGTTGTGTATAAGTAAGCAAGCAGTTGGCCATTCTGTAGCTCAATTAAAGTCTTAGGGAGCATAATGAACATCACAGGGATTCATACAAACCTACTACAGCAAGCAAAATTATGCAATCATTAGCCTATCACTACTGCAGGATGCTGCTAATGCGACACTGCGATTAGAGACCCTTCGACGAAACTGTGTGCGATGCCATAATCACAAACGATGGTGTAAAAAACCCATCAAAAAAGTGCAAAATATTTGCGATAGAGGATGCATCAAACATGGTTCAGATTTTAGTTGCGTGTGCGATGCAGGGCATACGGTTCAGCTCAATTAACTATTTGCGATGAGAAGAAATAAAAGAAACGGGCAGCCAGATGAAGGTGTGTGCGATATATAGCATACGGTTCACTCGGATGAACTGTTTGTGATTACGCAACACAAAAGAAATGGTCAGCCAGATCAAGGTGTGTGCGATATACGGCATGCGGTTCACTCGGATGAACTATTTGCATTGAGACACGGGAACAGAAACAGTTCAACTTAACAAGATGTGTGTGATACGCGGAAAACAGGTCTGTAATCAGAAACGTCTGTGAAGACCGATAACAACACAGACGATTACTATTAACAAGCCGTTTGTGTTGTGAGCAAATGATTACTGGTATACAATTGTGAGTGATTGATGAAAACATCACCGACGGGTTCCATTGTTTAGTCCGTATGCGATGTGATTTTCTTTGTCCGCACAACATCTACGCTCTGTCTACAGAGCATCAACATATCTTTCCCTAATAATAAAGCGATTATTGCTTCTGCCTGTTAGCTCATCGTCGTGGCACTTCTACAAAAAAGTCCCTGATGTTTTTGGTAATTAAACCCGTGGTCCTTTTATTAAAGTGAAAAAACGTTTGGTTTTACAATTTTGTGCAAGAATCCCAGTAGTTTCCTGTATTCAACCCGTGGTCCTTTTAAAGTGAGAAAAGGTTCGACTGCGCGAGGAAGACGGACGGATCTAGGCGTAGCGTCGAGGGATTGGGCAGCTGGTGGATCTGGCAGCTGGTGCGGCGGTTTGCTCCAGTGGTGTCGGCGTCCCGCTCATCCAAAGAATGAGAGAGACAAGGCATGAGGAAGAGAGGGAGAGAGGAAGAAAGGAGAAGGAGAAGGATAAGGGCACAAGGTGAGGGAGGACGGTCGCTGGTGCTGGCGCCTCCGGTGACCGGTCAGCGGGCAGGGCGGCGAGCTCCTGTTGAGGCAGCGGGGCTTGGTGCGGGCCGGTTCCTCTGGATCGATCCTTGCCTCCCCCGAGGTGTGCGGTTGCGGGCTTGGATCAGGGGTGATCCAGATGGAGAGCTGGGTGGCGGCGACCTCTCCTTCCCCAACTAATCAAATGCAGGATTGCAGGTCAAGAACAAATCAGCCAAGGATCTGTCGACGTAGCTGCCGCCCAGCACCGGCTGTCCCGCCCGACCACGCGACAGATCAAGGGACGCGAGCGAGTATGGTTCAGCTCGAGCACGCGACAGATCAAGGGACGCCTAGGAGGATGAGTTCCGTGGTTCATCAAGAGCCGGCAAGGGCAGAACGTACTCGCACATGCCCCGCTATTCCAGACCAGAGGCCTCTACATCCACCATTAAGGATGGCAATGGGTCGGGTTTGGATCGGGTTGAACAATATCATATCCATATCGACATCCGTGAAGACAGTATTTGTCCGCCTATGAAAAAATCCATGGACGAAAAATTATGTCCATGTCCAAACCCGATGGATATCCATACCAGTTGAATACCCATCTGGTCCTTTCAAGACATATACATAAGACATAACACAATATGCACATAAGTTGTTGCACCCATGTGTTAATGCATGTGTGAAAAAGCAAAGATGGAGGGGTCGAGGGGATATGGAGCTGCGTTGTGGCAGGACAGTGGTGCCGGCTGTTGCATTGCTCCACCATACATGGAGGTAGCGGCTGACAGCGTCGGCCGTCTCTAGGGATGCAGGAGGACTAAGAAGAGGAGACAGGGCTGATACTTAATGATGAGTCATTTAACGACAAGATAAAAGGATGAGAAGGGGCGCAGAAGTAATATTACGGTGGGGAATGAGTGTCAACTAATAAAAGTTATGGTGAAGATTGTGCAATTTGTTTTGCATGTTTTAGATAATAATGGTAAAATCTTCTACTCGTAAGGGAACAGTTGGTAGTCTCGCTTCCAGGTTTTTTTAGTCCCACCTCCCATGGTTTATTTTGGTACCTCCTTCCACCTCTGACTAAGCCACCACAAACCAAAAAAACCTCCTCCTGAAGCCCGAACCCGCACCTATCCACATGTGACCCTCAATAGACGTACGAAGGTTAACCTGCGACAAAAAAACTTACGACGGTTAACCAGCGACAGAAAAACCATGCGGACGCACGTAGGAGCGACGAGTCCTGTTATCGAGCGAGGTCTTCCTTTGTGGCCGCCCTACATCCCTGCGCCGCCGCGCTTCAGTCGCTGCCCTCCATCGTCGCCGCCCTCCATCGTGGTCGAGGTCGCCACCCCCGCTTCACTCGCCGTCCTCCATCCGCGTCGATCCTGGACAAGGTCGCCGCGGCCCTCCATCACTTCGCCGCCGCGCTGAACACCTCGACGATCCGGCGCTGGTCCTGGATCAGGTCGCCGCCGCCCTCCATCACTTCGCCGCTGCGCTGAACTCCTCGCCCTTGATCCAGGATCCGGCGCTGATCCTAGACGAGTATACGCGGACACGTCCAGGATCCGGCCAGAACACGTCCTGGATCCGAAAAATAGGTATACAAACCATCTCATACGTCAATCGCATCTCATACATCTCAAATGCCATACAATCGCATCTCATACATCTCACAGCCCATACATCCATCGCATGTCATACAGCCATGGCAAGTGCTTTCACAGGGATGGATCCGCCTGCGAGATTGATTTCTGTTGCACACAGTTTAGGTTTTTTTTCATGTTAAAAATAGACTCAAGTACACATGTTTACAGTTGGCAATTGGCATTTTTTTGTACCAAGGAGTATCCTGCATCCTGCACTTGAGTGAATATGGCAAAAAAGAAAACATAAACCATACAGGACCCAAGAGTATGTTTCCACTTGTGCTGAACTAAAGATAGAACAAAAACACTTGCATTCTAATAAAGTACAGAGATGTAGAAGATGTAGATGAAAGTGCCATTGCAGTATATATATGTAGAATAAAATACAATTGCAGTATATGCTAGCAACATGTTGCAGTATATATGTAGAACAATAACCCTTGCAGAATGTCAAAGATGTAGAAGAAATTACCATGTTGGTGAAGATCATCAAAGAACTACCATTTCTGTCTTCATGATTTTTGCCATTCAATAGTTGCATATGGGGAATTCAAAAAGCACGGCACGCGAACATCAACCAGAAGATGACGTAACTACAGGTATGATGCAGTCTACCATGTTTTTGTTTAGTTGCGAGACCTGAATATCTGACAGTGACAGACTGTATGCATAATGTCTTCCAGGTCTTACAAGCGGGAGAAGTGATGCAGAACACAATGCGAGCATCATACCCGTAGCTGAAATTGTTGATAACGTTTACACGACGGAATCAGGTATAATACTGTGCGAAGATTGGTTATAAATGTTGCCTCACGTGCATTTCTGAAAGTGGCAGAATGCATTTTATGTGTTGCAGTCCTTACGAGCGGGATAAATGTTGGAGACTACAATGCAAACTTCATACCCTTACATGCAAATATTCACGATATTTACACGACGGGAGCAGGTATAAGACTGTGTCAAGATTGCTGCTAATGTTTCGTGCATACCGTATATTTTGTTGATTGCTAAGATGTAGGGCGGGAACCTTCAAACGACGGGATTCCGTCGTATTCTGAGAATAATAAGGATGGTATGACTAAGCTACGAGGTGATACTCAAGGTATTCACAGGCATGCTTATACAGCTTCCAAATCGACATCTCCGGTAGCGGATCAGAGAGGTTTAGTCCATTTTCCCAGATGAGCTTAATGGGCTTTGTGGTTTTTACGCTTAACGTAATGCAGATGACAAAACTTCCGAGCAGCATGCAACAGTAGCTGTATGTAATGAAGAAAAAAACGTTGGCGAAACAAGGGAGCAGTTCAACGCATAGAGGCGTGAATCTTATCGGAAGAAAAAAGAGGAGGATATGGTCAGGTTACAAGAGGATAATCAGCCATCCCTTTCAAAGACTGGTAAGTATTTAAGCGTGATTTTGCTGACTACTCTTGGGTTTTTCTGAATACCTATAGTATGCAAATTAATCGTTATAGTAACCTGACTTCATAGATGTTCCCCGTGTTGGTTTCATAGATGTTGTATCAACATCTATCTAAGTGATTTGTACATACTTTTTTGTTCTCTAAATCTCATACCTGTTGTAAAAATGGTAGACCATAGGGATCTTATCAACGCGTGGAGGCGGGCATCTTATCGCACTAAGAAGTCAGATGGTTTTATAAACCATCTAGACGATGGGCCGATTGTTCACCGCCATACTCTGTGATATCACAAATGTTCAACAATCTTCATATGTGATCCCTGGTACATATTTGGTGGATTTACAATGTCGTTAGTTATATGTGCGTATTTGACAATCATACTATTTGTGATTATGTTTAACTTCTCTTTGCTTTCTGAACGCCCATGCTGGATTACAATAGGAACTAATGTTGGGGCAGATCATATGTTGGGGCAGCTAATCAAACCCACGTGAGATGATAAGCACAGGAAAGTTGATCTTCGTCCCCTTTGTAATTCAAGTAAGATTATTTTATGTTACATCCTAGCATTCATGGTTCAGCCATTTTAATAAATACTAACCAAGCATGTTATATTAGATGACCCAGCTAGCTCGGTTGATACATCAATCTCGCATAATGAATCAACATATCCTCCTAAAGCTACGGGCACGTCTGATGTAATTGCAGATAAAAATATAGAAGGTAAAATGATTGTGCTTTTTCCATACTCGTTTGCTATCATGTTGTTTTTACCTTTCGCTTTTGAGAGAAACCCAAGGAAGACATCAGTAGATGACTTGAATGATACCACAGAAAATATGCAAGTAACAGAAGAAGAACGCAAAAGAGACCGTAAAATACCTTTCGCTTTTTCCATACTCGACGGAATCAAGCAGTCCTATTAGGTGGGCTGCAACTGAATACAAACAGTTCTTTCAGATATTATAGGCTAACAGTCTATTCTGGACATCGCATGTGTGTCATACACCTAACTTTTTAAGTCATGACCATAGTTGACTGCCTAACTTTTTAATGAAATCTCATATATATATATTTGAGCCAGAAAAACAAACAAATAACTTATTAAGTGTTTCAACATGCCAGAAAACAAACAAATATAATAGGACTGCTTGAAGATATATATCATCAGAGTCATAATATTAAGTCATTACATGTAATAGAAATTGCATGAGGACAAAATGCTTCGATGGAATAGTCTAAAATTATTCACAATGGATATGTAATACTCTAATACCAACTATATCCCAACCGAATGAATCTACATTCTCAAGATAGAGCAAGTAATACAATGAGTATAACAAATTGAGGACAGTGTCAAAGCACAGCATCTGGACAAGCAAGCAATAAAAGCAAAGTTGGGCAGGAAGATCTGTTGCTGTATGATGCAGTACGTAGAAGGTTGCATAGTCAAATTAAAATAAACTACCACTGGTTTTGAACAGAAAAACTGTACAGAAGTCAAGGGGAGTAATTGTATATGACATAAATAAAAGAATATATAAGGAATACAGATTCAGGCATAAGTTCCAGGTAAGCTTGGTACTAAAGTACAGAAAACAAGATAATATGCTGCTCATAAAATTATATACAATTTACCTGCTTTCTAATTCTTTGTGAACTGTTCTCTTTCTCTTTAAGTACTTTTTGAACTCTTTGTACAGCAGCTCTAGCATTTTCAATCTCCATGCGTGCATTAGTTCGTTCTTCGTCAACAATTCTCCTAGCATCTTCAGAAGCCTGTGAACGATATAGAAAGAGTGATTTGTCAAAATGAAAAAATGGGAATATACCAAGATTAAGCATACTTGATATGGATAAATGATGTTTATAAAAAATACTAAAACGACGCGCCAATCCAAGAGGAATTGGAACATGCTTTACGCACAAATCATTGCCAGCATGTTATTTTCTTAACCATGGTAAGAAAATCAGGAAGAACTCCTAAAAATTTGCTGTTCAACAAACCATCGGCAGGCCCCTGAAAATTTGTTGTGCATTTGCAAGAAAAGAACACCATTTCAAATTTGTAGTACTGTTTGATAGTCTGTTTCAGAAGTCCCAACAAAGGCAAAACTTCAGCTTGGCTTGCTTAATCATGGCAGATAATTTACATTTAAAAACGACGGAACTAAGTTTTCCTCCAAAGCCAGTAGCAAGCAGGGAAAATACACATGACATTTGATAGTACATTGTAAACAGAGAACACAATGGATCATGGTACTAAAATGTGCTTACAAAGGTCCATAGAATAAAGATACTTCCAAAGTACAAGGATCAACTCACCAGTTTTAGTGAAGTCGCTATTCTCGTGACCTCGGTTTTCTGCTGAAGCAACTCATTTTCTGTTCTGGACAGCTGAACTGCTAAAATATCCACCTATAGAAAGTGTCAAACTATTAAAGTGCTCGCAAACAAAGGGATGATTTAGGCATATATATTTAGCTGGAGACTTCTTTTAAGAAACCATATTGGTTAGTTTAGAACACTTGCAGCGTCATTAAAGATACTCTAAAAACGCACTGAGGAACAATAATCCTTCACGTGGCTGTAAATATGGTTCAAAAGAAGAAAAACCAACCATAGATACCGATTCCTCAATTTCATCCTTATATTTGCCAGCTACTTGACCTCTCAGTGACTCCAATACACTCTTTAGATTCTTCAGAAGGATGTCTCGCTCTAATAAAGCCACTTGTTTACATTTAACCTGAGAGTTAAAGCCAATGCAATAACTTAAGGTCTGTAATAACTGAACCAATTGCTAAATGAGTGTTCAGGAATCAGGAAGACCCATACCTCGTTAGATAATAATGTGGCAGTACTGAGGCCCTTCTCAAATTTCATTGCGAGCTCGCGGACTGAAAGACGCTGACGCCGATCAAGCAGATCTGCTGTCTCTTTGGCAACAGACTCCTTAAGTCATGGCGTTTCTGGCTCATCAGCAAATTTGATGACTATCCCATTCATACCATTCTTGTAGGTAGGGAATTTATTTTTGATGGCATTTACTGGGCGCAACGGCCCAGACCAGTTGTTCTGACCCTGTGTCTTCCGCCGAAAATCAAGAGTTGATGCCCGAGTCATCGATAAGTAATTCTCACCCCTAATTCCAAAAAAAACAAGCGTCAGTATCTCAAAAGATCACTGGTGGACACAATGAATAAATCATTGGTCAAAATGGTTCATACATCACCGTTTTCTGTTTTAATGACCCATCGACAAACATAAAAGATGGGAAAAGGGAACCCAAAAAATAACACCGAAATAAAAATTGTCAAACTGCAGCATGGAAGCTGATGAAAAGGCAGAAGCAAGTGGAAGAGTTCTCCCCTCCAAAAGAAAGAGAACAAAAGCCATACGAGTTCATCAAGCCTTGGGCATGTGCTACTACCAACCCTCAAGTGTTGCAGTTATAATCATCGCAAGATCGTACAGAATCACCCACTAAACTCAGGACTACAGACCTGCATTAGAAGCAACTGGGATCGGGAGAACCAACTAACTTCAACTAACAATCACGATTTGCAAAAGTGGGAGCTGAGAGAATTATGTCTCAATTAAGCTTTGCAAATCATCAACAAAATCCCAATTTGATGCTACTTTCATAGAGGAACTAAAGAGAAAGCATGCTTGGTTACTAGCAACAACATTCCATAGAATATCCACAACAAAACATACTCTTTGATTCAGATTTGTTGCTCCCATCCTCTTTCCGCACCTCCTTCTTCTCCTTCGGGAAGTCTGAACCATTAAGGGCCGAATCATCAATACAACCACCAACTAAGCAGATGATTTCTCATATTACATTCTTGAAAGGAACCATTCTAATAGAAAACACACTCTCTAAAGAATAAACACGACACCCATTTTTGTTCCATTTTATAATATGAATTGCCAGTTTTTATATTCAAATGTCATATCTGGATGTAGTATGGTTAAAAATTTGCATATGCTACCTGATTAGTTAGTGTAGGCATGAGAGTCATGCACTTCTTGTTCCAGTTTAGCTCTTGAGAAGCACATAGCACTGAATTCCTCTTCAGTAATAACTTCTCCAAGTTCCTTTCTTTTATGAAGATAATGTATCATCTTTCAAAAAGATACTGCATCATGTGAACTCTTGGATCCACTCACAACCAGAAGGGGCTGCAATTTAGAGCAGAATAATACTCAGTTAAATCAGATTTTTTAACAAAGCCCTTTAACAGAACAAAATATGGACAGTCTTGAAAAGGAATATTCATTGTGATATCTCAGTGAGGCGATGCACCTGGCGACTAACCGAATTGATGGGGAGGAGCATACGGCAGGGTCAGGGAGAGAGAGATTACCTAGACCTGGACGATCGCGCGGGAGAGGGTGGAGAGGCTCATGTTGGCGACGGTGAGGGAACCAGGAGAATGGAGGGACCCAGCATCGCCGGTGAGCATGCCGACCTCGAGCGCCTCCTCGAGCACTTCGGGGCCGGATTGGAAGGAACAGGGTAGAGTAGGGCGTGCAAGTCCCGAGCCTCCGCGTCCGCATCCAACGGCGCCTACCACTGGCGCGAGCATGCCGAGCTCGAGGATCTCCCCGGCCACTTCTGCGATCTGATTCGAAGGGGAGGGGCGGCCTGCTAGGGAGCGGCGACGCTGGTGACAAAGGGGAGGGCAGCCTGACCAGGGAGCGCCGGCGGTGGTGACGAAGGGGAGGGGGCGGCCTGACCAGGGAGCGCTGGTTGTGGTGGAGAGAATGGGGAACAGAGGAGATTGTGAGGCAGTGGTGGGGAACTATCCAGAGAAGAATGTGAGGCGGCAGTGGAGAGGATGACTGGCGTTTTTTTTGAGAAATCTAACGTTTTTTTTCTTAATACTACTACGTAGACTACTGTACTAGGCAGTGATGGGGAAGAGATTGTCTTCTTTTTATCGGCCGTGTCTGATTTACCTCACATTATTCTAATAAAATCCATTATTTTTATAGTCATAATCATTTGATGCTTTAAAAGGTTTCCTGTATAGATAATATCTATAAAAGTTGAAAAAAATACTGGTAAAAAACACATTTGATATATCTGAATTTTAGTTGAGGAAATGAGTATGAGTAAATAAATTCAAACACAAGGCAAAAGCTTTGATGTTTTCTTGATTATTAAGAAGATTGTTAGGGCCCCGCGCTACTACTAACTAATTGGGAATTAAAATAAATAAATTTCATCCATGGTTGCTGCTGTTGGGCGTCATCGTCCTCTCCAACCATGATTGTTGCTGGTCCTGGAGGGGATGAAGTTGTCCATGGTGATGGTGGCTCCCCACCCAACTCGTTCCCGCACCTCTCATCTGCTACAAAAGAAGAGAAAATTATTTGAATGAGGAAGAGAGAGAGATAGAGAGGAGGAGGAGGAGGAACTCACTGGTGGCCTCGTAGGACCCTTGACCATGGTGCTCGCATGTCCTCAGGAGGCCTTGTCCCAGCGAGGAGGTGCAAGTGGTTGCATCCATGGTGGATCTGGTCGCCGCCATGGACGATGTTCTGCTGGTTTCCCTCTCCTTCCAGCAACGGAGGAGGAAGGAGGGGCCGGGGAGGGGGCTGCGATGGGAGAGGTCACCGAATTTGGGGAAGGCGCCGAGGTGTGAGATCGGCAGCGGCGGTGGGCGAGGATGGGAATCACGGGTGGGAGGAGAAGGGGAATGGGAGAGTGTGGGAGAGAGGAGGGATTCAACCGAGGATATGGGGACTTCACCTACCTTTTACTTAGTAGTAGCGCGGGTTCATACCCCTCGCTACTACTATGGCATGTCCCAGGGGGGCATGATAGAGACTGCTTAGTAGTAGCGCGGGTTACTATCAACTTAGTAGTAGCGAGGGGTAAAAACACGCGCTCCAATATCTGCCGCGACATGGGATGGATCCGGCGGGTGGAGTCGCGCGGGCACCGGCTCGTCGAGGCGCGCGGCCATGCGGCGGGGGGAGGGGAGAGGGCCGAGCTGCTGGTGGGGGTGGAGAGGGCCGGTGAGGCCACCCCAAGATTTGCCGTGGCATGGGATCCGGCGGTCGGCGGGCGGAGTCGCGCGGGCGCCGGGTCGTCGAGGCACGCGGCGGGGAAGGGGAGAGGGCGAGAGGAAATGAGTGAGTGGAGGGAAGTGTGGTGAGTGAATGGTGTTAGGGTTTGGGCCCAGACGCCAGCGTGCCAGGTGGGCCGTCGAGCCGGCCCGTTAGGCAACTTTATAGTGCATGGGCCGTGGAGGCCACCACGCGTTCCTGGCCGGTAAGTGCCGGCCCATTTGTCCAGTTATAATGTAATCCCTCAGAAAAAAATATAATGTGGATAAGGTAATTTATATTTATTTATTAAACAGAAACAATAAAAGTATATATATTCATTAAATATTGTTCATAAAAATAAATATTTTTTATATTTATCTTTCATATACTAAGGGTACCACAACAAAACTTGGTTGATGTATAAATAAATCTACTTGGTTGAAGAAGGTTTGTTTGCATGTTTTTTTTCTTTTGTTTGACAAATTTCCATGGCCTATATAAATAATTTAAATAATTTTCATATGACTACTCATTATATATGAACATTACAGTTTGTTGTTTTCCCCTAATTTTGTGTTAGTACAATTATTTAAATTATTTAATCAACATTTTTTCCTAATAATGTCAAATATGTTTTTTATAGAGAAAATAGTGTGTTATTATCACTACTATTTTTTCAGATATTATATATGATTATATTATGCAGTAGAAAACATCATTTATATTTCATCATATATATTTCATCGTAGATACAAAGTGATGGGTTCCGACATATGCACTGATGTAACGATGACAGACCGCACTGAAACACCACGAGAAGAGGTGCATATAGCTAACCTTCCTCTGTATGTATATTATACATGAAAACACGAAAGGTCTATTTTTATATTTTTGTTTTTTTAGAATATAGGAGACATGGATATGGACTTTGGAGATGCACAGAAAGAATCCATTGAGGGTTCATATGCGATGTTGCTGCAAGGGGACAAAAATTCACAACATAAAAATGTCGAAGAGGTTATATCTCATAACAAACCAAAAAAGATGCTAATTTACATGTTATCTCACAAGGTATTTTTTAATATTACTATCAATCTTTTTTTTGTGATATTGCCTCTTGTATTCAACTATTTTTGCTCAGTTTGATTGCTAAATTGGCTCATTTATTTATGAATTCGGCAGACTATGTTTGTACCCCTAGGGATATTACAGTCATCGAATCAATCAAGTCTGCCCCCAAGAATACCCAGTTCGTGGACATTGGAGATGCCTTGTTATCAACCGACGATTTGGAATGCCTTATGAAAGATGATATGTTCTTACATGACGGTGTAAGACCAATTGCACAAACTTTGTAATTAATAATATGAACAATATTTAATATCATAAAATGTACACATAATCTAAATGTTGATCACAGGTGATAAATGCTTACATATATTGCATGCTTGCTCACGACCATCTACAAGACAGAGCGGGTGAAAAGGTACACATTGTTAGCACGTTTGTATCTGGCCAGATAAAAGAAGACGGGGAAAGAGACATAGACCCATCAAAATATCACCACATCGTGCATCATGTTAATACTTATCTACAGCAAGACATGGTTAGTTTTTGTCTCGTTATCCATGCATATAATTATATATTGTTTTTATTAATTCATATGTATAATGATTTATTAATATTTGTATCTAATTGCCTAATTGCGACCGTGACTTGTATGATATTTACACCAGTTATTCATTCCGATTAACATGCCGGGCTACCATTGGTATCTAGCAGTCCAATGCCAAAAAACGTGAGATTCAAGTATTGGACTCACTTGGTTCTCGGGTCAAACGCAATGACCTTGCTACTACGGTAACTATATATATTTTTACTCATCTTAACATATGTTTTGTTTGCCTTGTTCCCTAATATTTCTCATATATAAAATAGTTACTAGGACTGAGAAGTGTCTAAAACTTGTAGAGCATAAGTCCGGAGTTTATCAGAGGTCATAAGTGGCACCCGATCTTAATGTTACAAAATGGACGGTTGTAGAGCAGTTTCATGAGGCAATACAAACCGATGGGTAAGCACATGTTACAATGGTTTGTTTATTTGATTTATCTGTGTGGTATTCTAAAGCATTATTTTATAATATTATAGCGTATCATGTGGACTGTTTATGCTAAATTATATGGAATATGGACATCACATGGACTATCAGACCAGTTCACCCAGGTATTTCGTTTTTATACATTATCTCATTATTTTATCTCAAAATATTATATAAATTGTTTATATATATATATATTTGTAGGAGATATGAAACATTTTCAACAAAAATTAGCTGTAAATTTAGCTCGATTCAGAGCTTGAATAAGCTAAAAAGAGGTCCCATATATACCATCAACCTGGCGATGAAGAAACTTTAGCTAATTCTGATCTCGAGATCCTGAAGAATCCATCTGACATAGTCAAAGACAAACGTCCTGCCCCAATCACTATCATACCCACGGACCAACATGAATTACTTGCCGGCCTCTGCAACTACATCATGTCGATCGATGATGCCGGGTGTTTGAAGTAAGTATCATGTATCAATATTTAATGTGCGGATGTATATTATTGTTCTTCTTACCATCCAATTTATAGGAAGGTATGGGTCCAGAGCTCGACACCCGATCCAATGGGCTTAAGTCTTAAGAAACTTCAGTGCATACTTAACATGGAGCAGCCTGGACAATGATGCTTCAACACGCCGTGCGTATGCTGGCATGTGACGAGGGAGTATTGTTCACATACCCTCCTGTACACTACATGGATCTACGATTTTGTGTAAGTTATCGTAACTCTTCATTCTATGTGTCATTAGTATCAACATGTTGAAACAATATTTCTTTTTTTACTTAGTCCATGATGCTAGAGTCAACACGAGGTCAGAAGTTTTGCGAGAAGGAAACTATCCAGACGTTGGCAACATTATTTGATAGCTGGCCTGGGATGGACAACGACATCTCATCGTGCAACAATGGTAAGTAAAGTATTTTGTCCATTGTTATCATGGTTTATTGTTGTTTCTATATAGCTCCACTTGTAGATTTATCTTCCCTATGCATCATCGGCCGATACATCTTGTACGTCATCGACAAAGAGGCACGTCGTCTATATATTATGGATCCTATTCAAACATCACAATCGTTAGAGGATAAAAATTTGAGGCATGCACTGAAATTAAAAAGTTTTGCAAGGGATTTCAAAGAAGCACTCGAAATAAAGCTGCTGGTTGGAATTATGATATATCTAAATGGCAACGTTTATTTCCGTGGTGTTCCAACGAGTATAGATGGTAATGAATTCATAACAAAAATATTTACTTTTGTTATCACTATATTCTTTATATTATTAATTAAAGTTTTGCAGGAATGTGTCTGGCTATTTTGTTTTTCATTTTATGCTCTGGTGGAACGGTAAAGAATTGGTCAAGCCGATTTGCACGGTGAGTATTGTCAGTTACATGTTTTAAGACCTTCGGCGTGAAATTTTCATACTAACTACAATGTATTGTTTGTGCAGGATGGGTATGAATTGAGGAAAGCAGTTTTTATTATACTTGCTAAAACATCGTGGGAATGAAGCTAAAGAAACTTTCCTGATATTGTGAAAGAATTCTTAAGCGCATCATCTAGATATTAATAGTTTTGTAATAGATGTTTAGTTGGAACATCGCTCAGTTTGTTACATGGACATGTCGTTAATTTTCTTATGTTATCAATTTACATTGCAAAAATGAACTTTAGTTATTAAATAATTGTATGTTGTGTTTTATTGTTTGTACGTGTGGAATTTAACATGTAACTCTTGTAAACTATTCAAAAGCCCGTTGGCAACGCACGGGCACTCTACTAGTTCTACTAGTTACACTAGGACATGTGAATGTGGGGTAGGGATAGCAGAATATTACCCATTAAGTCAGACTATCGGGTCGGGTTTAGGTATATCCACGGATACAAGATTATGTCCATGCCCTACCCATGAGTAATCGGGTCGGGTTTGGGCGCTACCCATGGGCGCAAAAGCATATCCAAACCCTGTCCATACGGGTCGGATATCCATGGGTATCCATGTCCATGGATAAAATTGCCATCCTTAGACGAACCCATGGCCAAATTGTTGACTGTGTTGCGGTGGCCGTCTGTCGAAGGAGGGGAAGCAGATCCAAGGCGACGAAGGACGGTGTAGCGGGAACAGCTCTGGTGCGGAGGACGATGACGACGTTGGAGCGGCAGGAGTGAGGCGCAGGACGGCGTGGTTGAACTGGCTCGGTTACGACGCACGTTGGCGTCCTGGAGGTAGCTTGGCTTCGGCTTCAACTATTAGCCGTGGAGGGCGTTGCGGTTGCGGTTGCGATGGACGATGACGTCTGGGTATCGGCTCCGGCGTGATGGAGGAGGGCGGCGGTTGATAGGTGGGATGGGTGGCGAGCGAAGGACGCTAGGGTTTTGCGGCTGGTGGAGAGGTAGTTTTGGTGCCCACGGGGTACGAATGGAGAATCGGACGGGCGAGCGGGGGGGGGGGGGGGGGGGGGGGGGGGGGGGACGGGGAGCTAAGAGGGAACCATGTTTCGGTTTGGGATGCGCTTGTTCTGTTTTTTTAACAGATGGGACGCACTTGTTTGAAATTTGGAGAAAGTACAAACTTTGCCCCCCCCTCTTAAATTTCGAACCTACTACGGGTCGGGGGTAAGACGGTAATCCCAAGTGTCCCAAATAGTGGGCGGGAGCAATTGCGGCCAAGCGCATGTGTGTTTAGGTGACCACGGTGTATGAATGTTTTTCGAAGGCGGTTGCGTAGCGTCTAGATGAAGTTACAAACCTACCCCAATTTAGACCTTTGGACATCGGATCGGTAGAAAAGTAATTTCCTTCTACCAAACATTGATCTCACACGGTTTTGGACGAGTAGAGGCTCTTTTGGCGCTTCGTTCGAAATTTTGAAACAGAAGCATTCACGTTTAGAGTACTCTTGAACTTTGAGGATTGACCTAAATAGACAACGTTAAATTTAACCTTGTATGTTTGAAAACTTCATTAAATTATGCGCTTCTTTTTGAAATTTTGACTCTTGAAATTCCTATAATTACGATTATTTTGAAATGGAGGAGGTAATTTGAATCTATTTTGTACACGACTATATATGCTATTATGTACAAAAGCAGAGCAAAGATTGGTGCTCCCATAAGTTAGGTATGATTTACAAATGCCATGATCTCGAATTCAAATAATTGAATGGATTTCATGTTGAATTCGAATTTTTAAAACCACCTTAAGTTGTATTCAAGTGTATGATAGTTCTTAGCTAGCTATTTAGAGTGTTCATTGTGTAGCTTTTGTGTGTATAATGTGCTTTACACACATAATATGAACTATACTCATGTTTATATTCTAATTGCTAAAGTGATGCATTGTCTAGAGTTTAAAATACTGACTCTATGGATCAATCATGTCAAATAACAATATAGACATGCTCAAATTCGAAAGAATATATATGTCTGGTGAATCAATGACCGATCCTTATAAATAGCATGATCACATCCTAATATTTGGATACAATTTATATTTGTAATCAATGTGTATGTCAGCCTTTTATGTGTAGTTTCGCTCTCCATGGGCCCCTCCTCACACACGTGCTAACTTTCTCTCACACATACGTGCAAACGGTGTATATCCATCGGGGTCTCTCACACATGCTCACACGCACTCTCTCGAGGTGTCTTTCTCGCACACATGCTCTCGATATCACCCTCCCTCCCTCTCGCAACCATTTACGACTGTTTTCACTAACCTTTATCACAAGAACTCTTCTTCTCACACGCATACGCATGCACGATCCCCATTGACCCTTTCTCTATACATAGACCTATCTACGTGTCTCCCGCACGCACATTATCTTTACGCCTATCTCGCACGCACTGTCTCCACCTCTCTTTCTAATTGACGAATATGATTCCAGCAGAGCATTCTATAGAATGCCTCTTAAAGTTAGGTTGGATGAATGGTAATATCAGAGACAAGGGGTTACCTTAGTCTGAGGACCTAGGATTACAAATCCTAGACGGCTTTGTGAGTGGACACAGAGTCCTTCACGGCTCTGGTATCTTTGTCTTGTACGACTAGTCCTCCATGGGTCTTCCTGAATGCGTCACGGGCCGACCAATGTGACGCGGGATGGAACCGACCCAAGGGCCTCACCTCGGCCCACCGGACCTCACGCGGTGACACACTTGTGCCCCTAGGTCTCGTTATCTTCTCACACCCACACATACCAACACAGACACCGCACAAACTATTTCTCCTCAAGCCTCTATCCCCTCCCCCTTGCATGTACACACTCAAGGGCATCTCTCGCCGTGACATCCTATTTGTCTCTCTCTCTAGACCTCTCTCATTTCTCGTGATATCTCTCCCACGTCACCCTCTGCCGGCCCCTCAATCCATGCATCTCTCAAATACGTACACATACCCTTTCTAGGTCGCCAAATACGTCAACTACACATTCACACATGTTACATCTTATCACGTACCCTATTGATCTAAAAAGCCTTCTCTTCACGTTTATTTCGCATATAACATTTCTTTTGAATAGAACCACACAAAGTGTGACCAAAAATTTATTTTAGAATTTCTACATATATACAACATTACAAAATTATATGAAGTATGAAAATTCATTTATATTGCATGGTGCACCCAATGATATTTATTCCGCACTGTGATTTTTTATATTTTTATAATATATATATAATTAGTCATAATAAAGAGAAACGAAGAGCATCTCTCTCTCCATCGCACACACCCCCTCTACGCCCCTTTCACGTACGCACACAAACTATCTCTAGATACTCTAAAAGTACGCCCCCGCACGTTCACATATGTTTTATCTTTCTCTCATGATATATACAACGACGATCATTGTATTTGAAGCGAAAGCAAGATACGTACATTGGACTTTAGAATCCACTCATTACGGTCACCATTTATGTTTTGTGATTATTATATAGTCACAAACTAACCGTACAACTCTGTATTTGTTCAAGACACGACTAGTTGACCAGTTAAACGCTTCACGTGGCACCTCTAGTGTTGCATCG
The DNA here is from genome assembly GCF_003073215.2 of Triticum urartu. Classification (NCBI taxonomy): domain Eukaryota; kingdom Viridiplantae; phylum Streptophyta; class Magnoliopsida; order Poales; family Poaceae; genus Triticum; species Triticum urartu. The sequence continues at coordinate 582,899,380 of NC_053025.1, forward strand.
CATTGTCTCACTACCATTGGGCCCACCTGTCGGTGTGTATAAGAATAAAAACAAATGATAAAAAATATTGGATGGGGGTATTCGAAGTCATGACCACGGACACAGCGGACAAGGTGGCCTTGTACTGGTATGTTGAGCCGTCTGTCTTAACACACAGGAGCTAGTGTGATGATTATACACACGCACGTATGCACATGAACTGCATGCATGCAACACTCACACGTACACACACAGCTATACAACACCCACACGCACACACGCATGTATGCACACCACACGGCCAACACATACGCTCACGCTTAAGTGCTCAACCTACACGTATATGCGCACACATCAGGCCCTTACACAACCAAGGGGTTCCCGCGCACGGGTTGGAGTCTTATCGTGCCTACGTAAATTTATGGTTATCTTACTTTTTTCCTCTACGAACTGATAAGTGGGACCCACAAGGAACGTGGTCAATTTAACCAGTCAACATAGTGCCACGCAGATTATTTGGCCGGTCAATAGAGTGCAATCCGATGCCGAACGGTTAGCAAGTGACTGTATAATCACCGTAAAACATATATAGTGACCGTAATGAGCGTATTCTGAAATCTGGTGACCGTATTACGCTTTTCGCTTGGAAACACTGACAGCTAGTGTATTTATCTCTTCTCTCGCTCTCTCTGTGGAGCCGAGTAGGCCAACATGGCAGTGCCTAAATTAGTGGACACCACCCCATTATTGTTGTATTGGTTTCGTAACAACAAAAAAGCATTCACGTCTACCGTACAAACTGTAGATATGAAGACGAATACAAATATTTGAATTCATTTTATGCCCAGCTTCTCTCTGTAGGCCCTCCAAAAGTACATCTCTACATGTTCTTGCTTGTTACACCTAACAACTATGCAATACAACACTACTACACTCTAACACAATAAATCATATGTTTTTAGTTTTACTAGATCTCGTATTGTTACTTAATTATTCAGTTTGCATACATTAAAATTGCCTTTAAAATGTATGGCTAGTATCATTTAGTGATATGAAAGGTCAGACTACACACACACAAAAAAGGCCCAGTACACATTCAAGCATTTCACATCTTTCTCTCGCTCTCCGTGTCAAACCGACTATGCCAAACTACCCTGTCTACCGCGCGAGAAAAATCCCGCCCTCGGCTGTTTAATCGGGTTTGTATCGATAGATCGTGCGAAACATCAAAACTATAGTAGTACATGAAAATGTACACAATACCATGGCATGTGTCAGATTTAACTGTGGACTGTGGTAACACCAAATTCAGTTAAGAAGATAGCATTATAACTAACACGTAATTCAGTTCTTGTTTTTTAACCAAAAATTCAGTCGACCCTTCAGGGTCATCTAGTACACAAAATATTAACATTTACTATCAACCAAGAGTTTACTAAAGAACTTCAAGCTACCTGAATAAAAAAATTCAAGATATGGATGTTATTGGTATCTTTATCGAGAATGTCGATACTCTTTTGATAGATGGAAATATCTGTTGTTTCCACAGAAAACCGGATCATATTTTCTGGGTGAGCACCTCAAATTTTCAATAAAAAAACCCTGATCAACATAACATTTTTATACCTGATCTGGCAACTAAATTGAGCGTGGGTCAATGGCGGAGGCAGGAAAACTTAATCAAGGGGGGCAACTTGATGTTAAGTCATGTTGGGGAGGGCCAAAGCCAACAAAATCATGATAATACACAGAATTAGCAGCAGGTAATCACTTGTGTAGTGGAAAATTCTGCTTGTTGGCCTGGGCCGGGGCCCGTGCTGGCACCCCCCTGCCTCCGCCACTGGTGTGGGTTATCTAATTTAATCCATTGGTATTTTCCTCATAGAACATACTGAACATATACAGGTAGCTAGAGAGAACTAAAACTGAAATTAAGATATATTGAGCTAGGTGATTTCCCTTATCCAGAGCATAAATGCCATATTATACTTAATTTAAGCTACGCATGACTAAGGAAAATAAATGCTTTATTATACATAAATCATCAGAGTTGAGCGTCTCGGCAATACTACAGTGGAAGAGATGACCGACCGACTGATGAAATAGAAGATTTATGTCTTCGTTGTATGAACCCCTAGAGAGGCTAATGTAGCACTTAAAATTGTTAAGAACTAACAGTGTCAGGAAGTGCTTTATCTTATCAAATGAATCACATCTCAGTACACCATGTAATTGCCGCAGAGCTTTCTTGCATTTTAGCATTTGTGTCCTATGTGTTACTGCTGACGTGTAATAACTAATAGTGGTGTGTAAGGAAGTTGGATAAATCTTGTTACCACTGAAGGATCTTGAGCAGCGACAATGCCTCCTGCCATGACAACCAAATGAATCATTAAACACTAACCAAGTAAGCCAAATAAGTGAGAATTTGCAGTATGACTGAAGATGTGTATTGTGCCGAGTGCCCGCATAATTGCAAACAAACCCAACTGGACAAAGATAGTCCTCACAAATACGATACATAATGCAGCGAGGAGTGTGTGCCATTTCCACCAGAGCAATGGAGCTTGAAAAGGATCAAATATGAAACGGAAATGTTGATAACTTTACTTAGTCGCAGAGACTGAAGCAAAAAAAATCCACAGCTTACCCTTTTTCTAGTCAAGAACCTGCAGTCAAGAATGCAACTGAGTAAAACAATGGTGTAATGATTAACAAATAATTTGGTATACAGGTATACAGCCTGATGGCACTGGCTATTATGAAGGTGAATATTATGCAATCAAAATTTTCTGCCATGAAACAGGGGACATAATATTTCTTAAAGAAATGAGCCAATCTGAACAAATCTGAGTATTACAAAATTATTATAAGCAGATCTACAACATGCATGTCCTGATGTCCATACACAGCCTATCTCCAACTAAAATTTTGCACCATCCTGTTGAACATGGAATTCTTTGGCCCACCTCTCTCCTACAAAGGCATGAAATTAACCCCATTTAGCAGGAAACAATAATTTTCCTATGCACGCTTAATCTTGGGCATGAGAAACTCCTGATCGACTAAATAAGTATTTAGGTGTACAGGCTTTTCACCAATTTCGTTATAAGAGGATAATCAACTTCTCAACTTTGTGGTAAAATGTACTCCCTCCGTTCCAAAATAGATGACTCAATTTTGTACTAACTTTATACAAAGTTGAGTCATCTATTTTGAAACGGAGGGAGTAACTGAGTAGGTTTTGTTGAAAGAAGAAATACAACACACCACGTTCTTAGGATCAATTGTTTAAAAACAGAATATATACACAATCAAGTTTTGCTCTGTCTTGCAATATACTAACCAAGGGAAACAAAATTTTCCATCTGACTTGAAACTGAATAGATAAAATACCACTCCTCTCCCACTCCACACCCCAATGAGACACTTTCTCAGTTCAACAGTGTACAACCTGTAGATCCAAATTATGGAGACCATGGTTGAAGTGCCATCAATACTGACTGTACCTCGTTACAATACATGCATAGCAACTACCTGGAATACCTAGCAACTTAAAATATATGCTTGAATGAAGCTGCAGAATGAAACAAAAAAGGGAGACAAGAGTGAGAGCAGAGGGGAAAGAGGAGGCAAACCTGAACCGCCTCGGCATCCTTGCTCCTGCTCCTGCTGTGCCGGGAAGGAGAAGGTTGCGGGATGCAGGAGATGCGTGCACAAGCTGCAGGTGTCGGTGCCCCACCTTCTGAGGCCGCCGCACCACCGCACTGTGCATGCTCCTCGACGAAGAGTCAGAGCGCAGCCGAACTAAATCTCACAATCCACCATAAAGTTTGGCTCAAGATCACGGTCGCCTAACTAAATCCAATTTGTTCCAAATTTATTAAAGATTCATTTATCCACCAACATAATGATCACCATGCTCATCTATTAGACCTAAAATCTCATAATCCACCAAACATCTTTGACTATCTTCTCAAGACACAACCACCTAACTAAATCCAACTAAAATCACAGAGAAATTTGGTTCAATATCACAATCACCTAACTAAATCCAAAATTTTCAAGATTAATTAATACACCGAACATCTTTGACTATATCCTCAAGATCACAATCAACTAACTAATCCATCAAAAATCTCATAATCCATCATAAAATTTGGTTGAAGATCACAATTGCCTGACTAAATTCAAACTTTTTCAAGTTTATTAAAAAATTATTTATCCATCAATAAAACAACCAACATGCTCACCTACTAGTAGACCTATATTCACATAATCTACCGAACATCTTTTACTAGCTTGTCAAGATCCCAATCACCTAACTATATCCAACCAAAACCTCATAATCCACCGTAAAAATTGCTCAAAAGATCACAATCACCTAACTAAATCCAAATTGTTCCAAACTAAATTAAATATCTGTTTATTCACCAATATAGTAATCACCATGCTCATCTACTAGACCTAAAATCTCATAATCCACCAAACATTTTTGATTATCATCTCACGACACAATCACCTATCTAAATCCAACTAAAATCTCATAATCTAGCGTGAAATTTGGTTCAGTATCACAACCACCTAACTAAATCCAAATTGTTCAAGATTAATTAATCCACCAAACATCTTTGACTATCTCAAGATCACAATCAACTAACTAGTCCATAAAAAATCTCCTAATCTCTACTCTTATAGAAAACAGAGTTGGTGATGATGGTGTGCCTGCCATCCTGCAATATAGGCCATCCGATTTATATCCGACGGATAGGAAGGAAACTATGGCAATTTTATAAAAATATACCCACACCCCTCTCCACATTTGCAAATAAGGCCTTCCCTCGTTCATCCTTTTCTCCCACAAGATAAACTACTCGTACAAATGCATCTTGATTTTCCGTGCAACGCATGGGCATCTTGCTAGTCCACCATAAAATTTGGTTCAAGATCACAATCGCCTAACTAAATCCAAATTGTTCCAAATTTATTAAAGATTTATTTATCCACTAATATAATAATCAACATGCTCACCTAGTACACCTAAATTCATATAATCCACCGAACATCTTTTACTAGCTCGTCAAATCACAATAAACTAACTAAATCCAACCAAAACCTTATAATCCATCATAAATTAGGTTAAAAGATCACAGTCACCTAACTAAATTCAAATTGTTCCAAACTAAATTAAATATCTATTTATCCACCAATATAATAATCACCATGCTCATCTACTAGACCTAAAATCTCATAATCCACGAAACATCTTTGATTATCATCTCAAGACACAATCACCTAACTAAATCCAACTAAAATCTCATTAATCACAAAGTTCAAGATTAATTAATCCACCAAACATCTTTGACTATTGTTAAAAAAAACTATCTCCTCAAGATCACAATCAACTAAATCCATTGAAAAATCTCGTAATCCATCATGAAATTTGTCCAAGATCACAATCGCCTAACTAATTCCAAATTGCTCCATGTTTACTAAAGAAGCCGCTACTTCCTTGAGATTGAGGTTTCTTTTACCTCTAATGGCTTCTTTATTTCCTAAGAGAAGTATATTCAAGATCTTCTTGCTTGTGTTGCTCTTATTGATTAGCACACTATTGAGACTGCTATGGAGCTCAACATCCACCTTTGTGTCCACCTCCGCTCCCTGGAAGTCCAGATGAGCATCCGTTGCCTGGTGGCGGGTTGCTATGTGTGCTGTCTTGATCCCACATCCCGTGTTCCCTTGCTGGATGCCACCATAACCGCACGCTCAAGCACCAACAATGGCGAGCAAGAGCTCAGACAATCGACGCATACCTGAATTTTACCCACGAGACGTGCCCGAGAACACGGCGCTACCTATCGTCAAGGTCAAGGGCGCACAGTAGGGGAATGTGGGATGCTTAATCAAGTGCGTGACACAAAATCCACAAACAGGACAAGGACACCAAGCCGGACCCACATGCACGTAAGATGCTGGGTCAAGTCCATCTACTACCACTACCCCCAGTCTCTCCGCCTTTATTGCCTTGTTTACTAGTTATTTTCAGTAGTGGTATCATCGCCTTAAGTCACTTGTGTGGCCCTCATCTCTATCCACCAATATAATAATCAAAATGCTCACCTAAATTCACATAATCCATCGAACATCTTTTACTAACTTGTCAAAATTACAATCACCTAACTAAATCCAACCAAAACCATATAATCCATCGTAAAATTAGGCTGAAAGATCAGAATCACCGAACTAAATCCAAATTGTTCCAAACTAAATTAAATATTTGTTTATCCACCAATATAATAATCACTATGCTCATCTATTACACCTAAAATCTCATAATCCACCAAAAAAATTATTATATTCTCAAGACACAATCACCTAACTAAATCCAACTAAAATCTCATTAATCACAAAGAAATTTGATTCAATATCACAATCACCTAACTAAATCCAAATTGTTCAAGATTAAATAATCCACCGAGCATCTTTGACTATCTCCTCAAGATCACAATCAACGAAATCTCGTAACCCATCATGAAATTTGTTCAAGATCACAATTGCCTAACTAATTCCAAATTGCTCCATGTTTACTAAAGAGTAAAGAAGTCACTACTTCCTTGAGATTGAGGTTTCTTTTACCTCTAATGGCTTCTTTATTTCCTAAGAGAAGTATATTCAGGATCTTCTTGCTTGTGCTGCTCTTATTGATTAGCACACTATTGAGACTGCTATGGAGCTCAACATCCACCTTTGTGTCCACCTTCGCTCCCTGGAAGTCCGGATGGGCATCCATTGCCTGGTGGCGGGTTGCTATGTGTGCTGTCTTGATCCCACATCCCTTGTTCCCTTGCTGGATGCCACCATAACCACACGCTCAAGCACCACCAATGGCGAGCAAGAGCTCGGACAATCGGCGCATACCTGGATTTTACCCACGAGACACGCCCGAGAACACGGCGCTACCTATCGTCAAGGTCAAGGGCGCACAGTAGGAGAACGTGGGATGCTTAATCAAGTGCGTGACACAAAACCCGCAAACAGAACAAGGACACCAAGCCAGACCAGTGCGGAACGGAGAGTGCACAGGCATGTAAGATGTCAAGTCCATCTACCGCCACTACCCCTAGCCTCTCCGCCTTTATTGCCTTGTTTACTAGTTATTTTCAGTAGTGGCATCATCGCGTTAAGTCACTTGTGTGGCCCTCATCTCTATCCACCAATATAATAATCAAAATGCTCACCTACTAGATCTAAATTCACATAATCCATCAAACATCTTTTACCAGTTTGTCAAAATTAATCACCTAACTAAATCCAGCCAAAACCTTATAATCCAACGTAAAATTAGGTTAAAAGATCAAAACCACCGAACTAAATCCAAATTGTTCCAATTATATTAAATATCTGTTTATCCACCAATATAATAATCACCATGCTCATCTATTACACCTAAAATCTCATCATCCATCAAAAAATCTTTGATTATATTCTCAAGACACAGTCACCTAACAAAATCCAACTTAAATCTCATAAAACCAAATCCAAATTGTTCAAGATTAATTAATCCACCGAACATCTTTAACTATCTCCTCAAGATCACAATCAACGAAATCTGTTGAAAGTCTCGTAATCCACCATGAAATTTGTTCAAGATCACAATCGCCTAACTCATCCAAATTTCACCATGTTTACTGAAGAACAATTTATCCACCAATGTAATAATCAACATGCTCACCTACTAGAACCAGAATTCACATAAGGCACCGAACATCTTTTACTAGCTCGTTAAAATCATAATCACCTAACTAAATCCAACCAAAACCTTATAATCCACGGTAAAATTAGGTTAAAAAATCACAATCACCTAAACAAATCCAAATTAAATTACATATATGTTTATCCACCAATATAATAATCACCATGCTCATCTATTAGACCTAAAATCTCATAATCCACCAAACATTTTTTACTATCTTCTCAAGACACAATCACCTAACTAAATCCAACTAAAATCTCATAAATCACGGAGAAATTTGGTTCAATATCACAATCACCTAATTAAATCCAAATTATTGAAGATTAGATAAATACACCGGACATCTTTGACTAGCACGCACGCCTATCTTCTCTTCTCGAGAGGATGAAATCAATCTGGCTAGAGTGTTGACCACTACTAAAAGCAACTCGATGTGATTCTCTCTTTTTAAAGAGGGTGTTAGCTACGATCATGTCGTAGGCTAGAGCAAAGCTTAAGACATCTTCTCCTTGATTCCTGATGCCATAGCCAAAGCCCCCATGCACCCCTTCAAAATCTGTGTTAGATGTACCCACGTGGACATTGAGGGTCTCCTATGAAGAGCTTCTCGCCAATCGGTACACTCCTGACCATGTCTTCCAGGCCTTCCCAGAACTCCCTCTTGGTGTTCTCATTGTGGCCTACTTGCAGGGCATATGCGCTAATAACATTGAGAACTAAGTCCCCAGCTAACAGCTTGACCAGGATAATCATGTCCCCACATCTCTTGACGTCTACCACTCCATACTTGAGGCTCTTGTTGATCAAGATGCCTACGCCATTTCTGTTTGTAACTGTCCCCGTGTACCACAGCTTAAGCTGGTATCCTACACCTCCTTCACCTTCTGTCCCCTCCATTTGGTTTCTTGGACACAAAGGATATCAACACCTCTCCTCACCGCTGCATCAACTAGCTCTCCAAGCTTCCCTGTCAGAGACTCTACGTTCCAGCTACCTAAGCGGATCCTACTAGGCTCGGCTAGCTTCCTTACCCTTCGCACTCGTTGAGTCAAATGTGAAGACCCTTGCTCATTTTCCACTACATCAGGGCGCCGATGTAGCGCGCCACTAAGGATGCGACGACCTGATCCTCGCTCACTTGCCACTGTATCCAGATCAAGCTACGGCATGCCACCGAAGGGGTGACAATCCGGCCCTTGCCCATTTGACACCACACCCAGGTTCCGGTGTGGCGCGTCGTTGAGAGGGTTACGTCCAACGAAAATCTTTTGGGTTTCATCTCCATAAGAGTGACTGAGTTTTTATGTTGGCTCGTCAAGCCTATCACAACCCTCCTCCTTTACCAGGGCTTGGACCGGCTATGTTGAAAAAACATAGGCGGAGTTGGTTCAATATCACAATCACCTAACTAAATCCAAATTGTTCAAGATTAATTAATCCACCGAACATCTTTGACATCTCCCTAAGATCACGATCTACTAAATAAATCCATTGAAAATCTCGTAATCCACCGTGAATTTTTTTCAAGATCACAATCGCCTAACTAAATCCAAATTGCTCCATGTTTACTAAAGATCCATTAATATCCACCAATATAATAACCACCATGCTCACTTACTAGAACAAAATTAACATAATTCACCAAACATCTTTGACTATCTCGTCAAGATCACTGTCACCTAACTAAATCCAACAAAACCGCAAAATACACCATGAATTTGGTTGAAAGATCACAATCACCTAACTAAATCCAAATTGTTCCAAACTAAATTAAAGATTTGTTTATGCACCAATATAATAAGGGGCCTGCTACGCGTCGGCCTATGGATATTTTTAACAACAGATGTCTTATTGCGAAGACATTTGCAACAGAGGTTATGTTGTGTTTTTTTTGGCAAACTAGGTTGTGTTTGTGGTATTTATTTTGCATCATGGGTTGTGTTGCAGATTTTTTTTTGCAGCATGGGTCGTGTTGTGGGATTTGTTTTGCAACATAAGTCATGTTGCGGGATCTAGCCCCTGTGGGATTTAGCTCTTAGTCGATTTGCAAAAAGGGGCTAGTTGTAGAATCTCTTTCTAAAACAATGGACCAGGTGCTCCTGACTGTCTAATGAAGCCCATCCAACAGACATGGAGGCGGTGGACGCTCGCATAAGATCTGTCGGTTGAAGGGAATCATTTCCCTTATAATAATCACCATGCTCATTTAACATACCTAAATTCTCATAATCCACCACACATTTTAACCATCTTATCAAGACACAATCACCTAAGTAAATCCACCCACAATCAAATAAATCACCGACAAATTTGGTTCAATGTCACAATCACCGAACTAAGTCCAAATTGTTCATGATTAATTAATCCATCGAACATCTTTGACTATCTCCTCAAGATCTCAATTAACTAATTAAATCCATTTAAAATTTTCGTAATTACCATGAAATTTGGTTCAAGATCACACTAGCCTAACTAAATCCAAATTACTCCAAGTTTACTAAATATCTTATCCACCAATATAATAACCACCATGCTCACTACTAGACATAAATTCTTACATAATCCATCAAACATCTTGTCCAACATCGTCTAAGATGGTTTGGGCATATTCAGCGCAGGCCTCCAGAAGCTCCAGTGCATAGCGGACGGCTAAAGCGTGCGGAGGAAGTCAAGAGAGGGCGGGGCAGACCGAATTTGACATGGGAGGAGTCCGTTAAGAGAGACCTGAAGGATTGGAGTATCACTAAAGAGCTAGCTATGGACAAGGGTGCGTGGAAGCTTGCTATCCATGTGCCAGAGCCATGAGTTGGTTGCGAGATCTTATGGGTTTCACCTCTAGCCTACCCCAACTTGTTTGGGATTGAAGGCTTTGTTGTTGTTGTTGTTGTAATCCATCAAACATCTTTGACTATCTCATCAAGATCACAATCACCTAACTAAATCCAACCCAAACATCAAAATCCACCGTGAATTTGGTTAAAAGATCACAATCACCAAACTAAATTAAAGGTCTGTTTATCCACCAATATAATAGTTATCATGCTCACATACTAGACATAAAATCTTAAAATCCACCCAACATCTTTGACCATCTTCCCAAGATCATAATAACTTAACTAAATCCACCTAAAATCACATAAATCATTGTGAAATTCGGTTCTATATCACAATAGCCTAATAAATCCAAATTGTTCAAGATTAATCAATCCATCGAATATCTTTCAGTATCTCCTCAAGATCACAATCAACCAACTAAATCTTTCTAAAATCTCGTAATCCATCATGAAATTTGGTTCGAGATCACAATCGCCTAACTAAATCCAAATTTTCTCAAGTTTACTTATTCACCAATATAATAACCACCATGCTCACCTACTAGACCTAAATTCACATAATCCACCGAACATCTTTTACGAGCTCGTCAAGATCACAGTCACCTAACAAAATCCAATCAAAACCTCATAATCCACCGTGAGATTTGGTTTAAGATCGCAATCACTTAAATAAATCCAAAATGTTCCAAACAAAATTAAAGATCTATTTATCCACCAATATAATAATCACCACGCTCATCTACCATACCTAAAATCTCATAATCCACAAAACATTTTTACTATCTTCTCAAGATTAAATCACGTAACTAAATCCACCTAAAATCTCATAATCCATCATAAATATGGTTCAATATCACAATCACCTAACTAAATCCAAATTGCCCAAGATTAATTAATCCACCGAACATCTTTGACTATCTCCTCAAGATCAAAATGAACTAAATAAATGCATCAAAATCTCATAATCCACCATGAAATTTGGTTCAAGATCATAATCACCTAACTAAATCCAAATTGCTTCAAGTTTATTAAAGATCCATTTACCCACCAATATAATAACCACCATGCTCATTTACTAGATATAAATTTTCACAATCTATTGAACATCTTTGACTATCTCGTCAAGAAAGCAGCCAGCTTACCTTGTTGTTAGCAATTTGCATCTGGAATTGCTCAACACAACTAGAGATAGTGCCAAATGAGCCAGCATCAGCCTGCAGAAGGTCACATGACAAGTATGGTTGAATAAATGGATGCACAGCTAAATGTGAAGTCCTGACCATAAAAAAGATATCACAGTACCTCTGCAAAAACATCACTTATCAACTGCTCAGCTCTGCTTATCTGGTCAGGAGTGCCCGAAAGATCAGCCAATCTTGTCCGTGACCCGGGTTGAACATCCATGTCCCTTGTTACTTGGATCTTTGCCCCTGAATGAAGTTGGATATGCTTTATAGTTTCTCCAGCATTTCCAATGATAACACCAACCTAAAAGAAGTTATGAACATTATCAGTTAGCAGAGCAAAAAAAACTGCACTTCATGCAACCTGTTATCAACTACAAGAATGCAAAAACCAAACAAGTAAACTCCCAAGTAGCATACCTTCCATTTGGGATATCAATCTTTTTTGTTGTACTACCACTCTGGTATAGTGGTATCCACCACCATATGAAGAATACTGATGTGCATTTCCTTGAGAAGATAAGTGTGGGATGGAAGAACCATGGCCTGGAAACAAAACAACAACTCATTATATTATTGATAGATGCAGATCTGTTGAGTGAGAAGAACAACCTTCATGTGGACAACATAAAACGGGACAATAATGTCAGTACATAAGTAACAAACTAATAACTTTTAGAGCTGACTAAAAAAGTAAAAATATTACTGGAAATCGAGCTGACTAAAAATATTAGTGGAAATCACATCATCTATGCACTACATGAGATAATCAAATATTTGGCTCTGTGCCGATAGACAATCATCAATTCAGTATGTTACTATTTTTTGTATGTTAAAAAGGAACCACAAAAACTATTGTCATTTGTTGCATCTAGCAGACAGGGGCCAGTTCCATGAGACGTTGAATAAAATATTACATGATATAGCAGAATCAAACTATGGATACATATTTTATTTGAGCTGGGCATAAAAGGATTGTTGTATCAGTTCCAGCCTCTTATAGCTTCTGTTTGTCATCCAGATATTTAGGATGTTTGGTCTGATGATCTCCCCTACATTTGCTTGTTTAAACAAACAGGAATTAAAGTTTATGGAATGCAAGAAAAAATAGTTTGTAATTGAATCTGTGATTCTGTGAATGCGAAGGTGCATTCTTACAAATTATCCGCGCATGTTAGTTCCCCTGGCTGCATTATACAGACAACCCTGGTGGTGGTCGTCTGAGCATGCAAATAACAGGGACCGAGCTTGAGAGAAGATTACCAAGGGCGGTGGGCGTCTACTCAAGAACAGCTTTGACAAGTGCATCATACATTGGTGAGCACTGAGTACCAACTACCAAAATCCCCTATGTGCTAATAATGTCTGCTAATGATGTAATTGCATAAGCTTTTATATGATGGTTCTCAGTACTAGGTTTGGAACTGGTTTTATTTATATGTAACTACATCTCTATGTGAAATTGGGATTGCTGAATTTGTCGGGTTCCGCTACTAGTTCGAACTGCCCGGTCTTCTCCTGCCGCCGTGGCCCTCCCTGCTGCCTTATCTGCCCTCCTCTTCAACCTAGAGTGTCCTGAAGCCTCAAGTATTAATGCTACCGATGACAAAGATACAACAATTACCTTGTGTTTTGTACAGAAGTTTTAAATTGTTTTCATGCTCATAATTGTGTGGATGGTTGAACTGATTCAGGGGGGAGGGGGGGGGGGGTTGATTAGATCATTGCAAAAGAGAGGGAGGGAGGGAGAAGTTTACCATGACACAACAAAAACTGTGGGCCCACCTTACTAGCTTGAACCGAGGAGGTAGAGGAGGTAGATATTGCAGGCTTTAACGAGTAACCACGACTAGCTGATTCACAAGATGATTTTTAAGCAAAATTGGTAGTAATAGCTAAAACCTGTTTAGAAGCACAACTACAGTATGTGCACTTAATAAAATACAAGTCAGTTTTGCTTGTGCTTTACTTTCTGTTTACGTTTTCCAGAAATTTACAAGGAATGGCACATGTCGTCTATAACATGTCCCTTTTGTGTGAATGTTCAACTAGGAGTAGTTTCATCTCGAGCACTGCAATAATACATGCTACTCTCAGCGACTACTAACATGAAGTTGCACTCAGACTCTCGCATATACTAAAGAGGCACTGTCAGTAAAAGTATCACAGTTTAGTTTTTTTACGGCCTATAGATTTATTTATATGGACAATACTGATCTGAAGAATAACACTGTAGATTCCTCTGTTACTTCTGCTAATGTGACTGTACAATCACTCCCTTTCAAACTTTTTGTAGGGAAACTACAACATGCATTTTTCTCACCTGAACATTAAATTAAGGAATGCAGAAGGTTCAGGGCTTGTGCGAATTATTGAAATTTTATATTTGTGGACAATGGAGAAACGCCTAAATGAGGCGGTAGAGTAGAATTTACACTCGTTGTTGCAGTGCGACTTTTGGGCATCCTTAGCATGATAAGCCCAAACACGAAGATTAGACGCCACCTTGAATTTGTCTGGCTGTTAACTTGTGGTCATCAAACACATTTATATTGTGCTCCGTCCATATGCTCTAGAGCAAACAAGCAATGATAGTGGACTGCAGTTTCTGGGGTATCACGTCCATTTAAACTGAAGGTGCAAGTTCGGGCCGGCCTTCCTTTTTTCCTTCAGATCTTTCTGTGTTAAGAATTTTACTGTTATAATTATACCATTATATATTTATTTTAGATACATGTTCAAAGATTATTTTATTTCACCCGAAAATACAGAGGATGCGGGAAAATAACAATTTCTCTATTTCCTGAAATCATTGTCTGAATTTGTTTACCATGTTTTCTCTATTTCCTTCCTTACAACAGTGTCAAAAATGGAACAAATAAAGTCTTGAGTAACTAAAGGCCATTCTGATTCCGGTATGGTAAATATTCGATGGATGACAAAGGGTCCCGGGGGAGCTCTTTTGTGTTGACGACACTCAGCATATTTTGCAAATATCCTCTGAGTTCACCATCCATGTGCCACAAGTCATATTTTCTGGTGCTATAAGTATAAAAAAGGTTAATACTTTGTTTTATTACCCCTTTGTGGTGTTGTTCCTGTACCTTTTGGCCTAAGAAGGCTATCTGAAACACTGAGACACATAAAGCTAAACATTTGGAGTATTGGAGTATGATTAAGTAGTCCAGTCAGCGTTACTAACCCCCACTTGAGCTTGGCTGTATTTCCTGGCTTAATGTTTGAGATTCTATATATAGCAAAAGTATGTGCAGAATTTTATGCAAGTTTGAAAGCCAATCAATTCCATGATTTGAGATGCAAAGTGACCCCTATTCTGAATTGGTCTTTGGATCCCAAATATAACTCCGATGAACATACAAGGAAATTTTAGTTGTGAAACGACACTTAGACATGCCATATTGCTATATGAGGGTGTTGCTATGTACAATTATAGATGCTTGCATTTGACTTCCGCTTTGATGTAACAATATACATGTAGTTTGTTGTCAATACTGTTGGAAGACCTTGTTCTAAAGTTTATGCCCAACATTTAAATTTGTGTTTTCATATTTTCTACTGAAATATATACCCTTGTATTTTGGTAGTTTTGCGGAGTACCGATGATGTCCTTTTTGTACATATGAAACCCTACAATATCTTTAGAGCATGGAGGAGTTCGTTTGTGCTGCCAACCCTCACCATATTCTGCAAATATCACCGACTTCACCATCCATGAGTGGCAAGTCATGTTTTCTATTTTCTGGTGTTATAAGTAAAAAAATGTTCATATTTGATGGATGAGACGGTACAATGTATTTAGAACATCTAATCCACACATGTCTATAACTTTGAGCCTTGGATGAATAATTGATGATTGAAGTGGGAACATGGGTGGTACCATAATCATGAAAGGCGTCTCCACGAGTTGATGCTACACGATATGAGGCTACAAGGTGACTCTGATTGCATCTTCAAATCAATGGACGAAAGGGAGTAAATAATAAACAGGGTCAATTTGAAAAAATATCAATCAAGATAATATCTTCTTTGTGAGACGGTTATTAAAATTGACCATCAATTTGTGTACTTTATCATATTATGAGCCTACGGGCACTCTACTAGTCTAGTTAGGATTTGGCTGGCAGGGAGGGGGGATGAGCTTACTTCGCGGCGAACTGGAGCTGGTACAGGCTTGAGCATCGACGTTATCGCCGTCGAAGCAGGAGCCGAGGAGCGCCGGGATGGCGGCGGCGTCCAGGTCGTCGTAGAGATGCGCGTCCGCCCCCACAACCCACGACGTTGCCGCGCCGCTGGGCCGCATCCCCGAAAATCCACGAACTACTCTCTCTATAGGCTATAGGCCGCCTTGCGTGCCCCGGCTCCCTCGTCGAACCCGGCGGCGGATGGCTACGCGGCGGCGATCTGGGAGCGTTCCCCGGCCGTCTCGGTCTCGTACGGGAGCGCGATGGGTACGCGGAGCGGGCCGCACTTGACGTGTAACCCTGGGTCGTCCGGGCGAGGGACTGGCCCGTACTTTTGTGGGCCTGGTCCACATAGGGGGAGACAGATGGGCTTTGGAAGCGGGGACTCGGTGAGTACTACCGAGGTGAGGGGAGACAGATGGGCTTTGGAAGCGCACACAAGTCTCGGAAGCGATAGCTAACATCCAAGGGGGATATAAGTCTAAGCCTTTGTTTGGGCTACAGCTTCTGATTCTCAGATTCTAGGATCCTAAAATCAGAAGCTCAAACAAACATGTCAGATTTCTATATAGCTTCCTAGAATCCGATTCCAAAAATGAACTACCAGCGAAGGGAATCCGAAAGCAGCGATTTTGATGATTCAGCCGATTCTGCAGCTTCCCGCAAAACAAAACGGTTCGTTTTGTGCCCCGCGGGCTGGGTCAACGACGCCCAACCCCCCTCGTCTCGTCTCCCTCCCATGGCGACCACGACGGCGACAATCGCGACGTAGGAGGTGTGCCTGCTGCGGCTGGAGGATCAGGCGGAGCCCGGCGGCGGCGGCGCCTGGGAGTACCTCGCCTGCAGGTTCCGCATGCGCGGCTCCGTCCCTCGGCCTCGCCCGCAGGCTTCCCTCGCGGCCCGCCCCCATCTTCTGGCCACCAAGCTCTGCCTCCACCGCCACTTCGCCAGCACAGTCGGCTCCAGGATGGGCGGATCTGACTCCACCATCCCCGTCCCTCGCCATATTCCGACCAAGGAGCCGCGTCTCCGCCGCTGCGACGCGCCGCCCCGATCTCCGCGTACGCCAGCCCCGTCGGCTCCAGGATAGGCATATCCGGCGCCTCCATGTCTGCCAGCCCCATCAGCTCCAGGATAGGCAGATCCGGCGCCTCCATGTCTGCCCGCCCCGTACTCCGGCAACCAAACCCCACCTCCGCCTCTGCTGCTCGAGCTCCGCCCCCAATCTCTGCTCTGTTCTTGGCCTTGGGTAAACAAACAGTACATTCGGGGCTGCAGCTGCTTCAGATTTTCAGGGCAAACAAACAGTCTGCTTCAGATTTCCAGAATCTGCAGCTGCAGCTGATTCTCAGAATCCAAGCCGAAGCTGATTTTCAAGAATCCGTAGCCCAAACAAAGGGGGCCTAAACCCAAGGGAGATGAGATTCTTGCACTCCCCGCGCCACAGATCCCATTGAGCCCGCCCCCAAAGCAGGACCCGAAACGGGCTCGGGTGGACATAGCAGATGACAAGGGAAATCAACTCCAGAGCAGCATCGGGAGACTGGGCAACGACACAGAAGCAACATCGGCGGGCTCCCGAGGGGAGTACCGCCGGGCACAATGAGTATCTTGAGCTGGAACTGCCGCGGTGCGGGCAAAGCCGCGACAGTCTGAGAACTTCGCAATTTAGCGAAGAAGTTTGTCCCTACCCTGCTTTGTATCGTCGAAACTCAGCTAGATAGAGCTCGGGTAGAAAATTTAGCAAATTCTCTTGGTTTTGATAATTCCTTTGCTGTTAGTAGCCAGGGCCGGAGCGGAGGCCTTGGCATTTTCTGGAACAATCCAATAAAAGTCGAAATTTTGGGTTACTCGGTGTATCATATTGACTGCTCTATAGATGAACCAGGTACTGATAAATGGCGTGCATCTTGCTTCTATGGAGAGGCATGTACACACCTGAGGCACCAAACATGTGACACCATGAAGGGAATAGCAAGTTTGAGCGAGCTCCCGTGGGTGTGTATAGGCGATTTTAATGAAGTCCTATGTCCAAATGAACAAGAAGGTATTGGAGAATGAAGCAATGCTCAAATTCAGGGTTTTCGTGATGCGGTCAATGCTTGCATGTTAATGGATTTGGGCTATGAAGGCAATTTCTGGACGTTTGAGAAAAAAGTGACCGGGGGAAGCTATACAAGGGTTCGACTGGACCGGGCCCTGGTGTCGGCCGAGCTTAGTGCACAGCACCCGGAGGCTAATCTCAAACACTTAACGGCAGCTGGCTCAGACCACTGCCCGATTCTGTTGAACCTGAGAGGAGATCGGGGACGGCCTCCTGCTAAACCTCCATTCAGGTACGAGGTGATGTGGGAGTCTCACGACTCGTGGAAAGATACTATCATCCAACAATGGAGCCAGGAGCAGGTTTCCTTAACTATGGAGGGACTCAGGGAGAAATTAGAAGCAATATCAAGCAACCTGGGGCGATGGAACAGGGAAACTTTTGGATCTGTCCGAAAAGAAATAAAACACCTCAACGCTGAGCTGCATCGTTTGAGGGGGGAGCCAACCAGGGTAGGACCGACGCATGCCGAGCTGAAAATAAATGAGAAACTTGTTGAACTATGCCATCAGGAAGAAATCATGTGGAGGCAACGGTCACGTATACAGTGGCTAGCGGAGGGTGACAAGAATACACGCTTCTTCCATATGAGAGCCAGCATGCGGAGGAAGAAAAACATGATTAAAGCACTGGCCAATGCTCTTGGAGTGATGGTTGAGGACAAAGCAGAACTAAAAGGTATGGTGTCTGACTTCTATAAAAATCTCTACACTTCCGAGGGAGTTACAGGGATCGATCAAGTATTACAACATGTTCTTGTCAAGGTTACTGAAGCCATGAACGGACAGCTCACATCACCATACACAAATGAAGAAGTGAAAATTGCACTCTTTCAGATGTTCCCCACTAAGGCGCCGGGGCCGGATGGATTTCCAGCACATTTTTATCAGCGGCACTGGGACCTATGTGGGGAGGAGGTAACTAAGGCAGTATTGAGGATTGTTAGAGGGGAGGAGAGTGCAGCATGTGTGAATGACACGGTACTGGTTCTCATCCCCAAGGTGATCAATCCAACTCTTCTATCCCAATTTCGCCCTATTAGCTTGTGTAATGTTATTTACAAAATAGCTTCAAAGGTCGTAGCAAACAGGCTTAAAGTGCTTCTACCAGACACCATCTCTGAAGAGCAATCTGCGTTTGTTCCGGGAAGACTGATAACTGATAACATTATATGTGCATATGAATGTCTACATTTTATGAAGTGAAGCAAGGCGAAGTCAAATAGCTATTGTGCGCTGAAACTGGATATGATGAAAGCTTATGACAGACTTGAATGGTCTTATCTCCAAGCGATTATGATAAAGCTAGGGTTCAACCAAGTATGGGTGGACACAGTTATGGGGATGATCAGCTCTGTTTCATTCTCGGTTCAGTTTAATGGTGAGAGGCTTGAGAATTTTTTGCTGTCTCGTGGCATCCGACAGGGAGACCCGATCTCCTCCTACCTCTTCTTGATCGCAACAGAGGGCCTTTTGTGTGTTTTAAAGTCCAGTTCTCGATCATCAGCACCCAGTGGGATCAAGGTGGCACCCACAGCTCCGGCTGTTAACCACCTTCTCTTCGCCAATGATAGCCTGTTGTTGTTGTTCAAGTCAAGTGTGGAGGGGGCAGCAGAGGTGTAAAACCTGATGGATATGTATTGTAATGCCTCAGGACAGAGGGTAAATCATGATAAATCCTCTATATTCTTTAGCAAAGGGTGCCCGCAACATGTAAGGGATAGTATCAAAAATACTCTCAACGTTCAGAATGAATCATTGAGCGACCGATACTTGGGAATGCCAACAGATGTGGGACAGTCAAAGATGGGTACCTTCAGATATCTTCGAGACAGGGTTTGGGAGAAGGTGAAATGATGGATGCAAAAATTGCTGTCAACAGCGGGTAAGGAGGTACTCATTAAGGCGGTGGCTCAAGCATTGCCGGTCTACTCTATGGCTTGCTTCAGGCTCCCACGAGGCCTATGTGAGAATATCACATCTATTATTCGTCAGTTTTGGTGGGGAAGCAAAGCGGGCAAGAGGAAGCCTAATTGGGTCGCTTGGGATGTCATGACGAGACCAAAACACTTGGGTGGTCTCGGTTTCCGCGATATGGAGATCTTCAATCTTGCTCTACTAGCCAGACAAGCCTGGCGTGTCCTTGTTGGGGAACATAGCAGAATTTTAAAATTTTCTACGCATCACCAAGATCAATCTATGGAGTCATCTAGCAACGAGGGAGAGGAGAGTGCATCTACATACCTTGTATATCGCGAGCGGAAGCGTTCAAGAGAACGGGGTTGATGGAGTCGTACTCGTCGTGATCCAAATCACCGATGACCTAGCGCCGAACGGACGGCACCTCCGCGTTCAACACACGTACGGTTGGGAAGATGTCTCCTCCTTCTTCATCCAGCAAGGGGAAGGAGAGGTTGATGGAGATCCAGCAGCACGACGACGTGGTGGTGGAAGCAGCGGTGATCTCGGCAGGGCTTCGCCAAGCTCCAACGAGAGAGAGAGAGAGGTGTTACGAGGGGAGAGGGAGGGGTCAGGGACTTGGGTACGGCTGCCCTCCCTCCCCCCACTATATATAGGGCCCCTAGGGGGGGCGCCGGCCCTAGGAGATGGGATCTCCAAGGGGGGTGGCGGCCAAGGGGGGGGGGACTTGCCCCCCAAGCCAAGTGGGGCGCCCCCACCCCTAGGGTTTCCAACCCTAGGCGCAGGATAGGTGGCCCCACCCGGTGGACCCCCGCGACCCTTCCGGTGGTCCCGGTACAATACCGATTACCCCCGAAACTTTCCCGTTGGCCGAAACTGGACTTCCTATATGTAAATCTTCACCTCCGGACCATTCTGGAACTCCTCGTGACGTCCCGGATCTCATCCGGGACTCCGAACAACTTTCGGGTTACCACATACTAATATCTCTACAACCCTAGCGTCACCGAACCTTAAGTGTGTAGACCCTACGGGTTCGGGAGACACGCAGACATGACCGAGATGACTCTCCGGTCAATAACCAACAGCGGGATCTGGATACCCATGTTGGCTCCCACGTGTTCCACGATGATCTCATCGGATGAACCACGATGTCGAGGATTCAATCAATCCCGTATTCAATTCCCTTTGTCAATCGGTACGTTACTTGCCCGAGATTCGATCGTTGGTATCCCAATACCTCATTCAATCTCGTTACCGGCAAGTCACTTTACTCGTACCGTAATGCATGATCCCGTGACCAAACACTTGGTCACATTGAGCTCATTATGATGATGCATTACCGAGTGGGCCCAGAGATACCTCTCCGTCATACGGAGTGACAAATCCCAGTCTCGATCCGTGTCAACCCAACAGATACTTTCGGGGATACCTGTAGTATACCTTTATAGTCACCCAGTTACGTTGTGACGTTTGGTACACCCAAAGCACTCCTACAGCATCCGGGAGTTACACGATCTCATGGTCTAAGGAAATGATACTTGACATTGGAAAAGCTCTAGCAAACGAACTACACGATCTTGTGCTATGCTTAGGATTGGGTCTTGTCCATCACATCATTCTCCTAATGATGTGATCCCGTTATCAATGACATCCAATGTCCATAGTCAGGAAACCATGACTATCTATTGATCAACGAGCTAGTTAACTAGAGGCTCACTAGGGACATGTTGTGGTCTATGTATTCACACATGTATTATGATTTCCGGATAACACAATTATAGCATGAATAATAGACAAATATCATGAACAAGGAAATATAATAATAATCACTTTATTATTGCCTCTAGGGCATATTTCCAACAGTCTCCCACTTGCACTAGAGTCAATAATCTAGTTACATTGTGATGAATCGAACACCCATAGAGTTCTGGTGTTGATCATGTTTTGCTCGCGGAAGAGGTTTAGTCAACGGATCTGCGACATTCAGATCCGTATGCACTTTGCAAATATCTATGTCTCCATCTTGAACATTTTCACGAATGGAGTTGAAGCGACGCTTGATGTGCCTGGTCTTCTTGTGAAACCTGGGCTCCTTGGCAAGGGCAATAGCTCCAGTGTTGTCACAGAAGAGAGTGATCGGCCCCGACGCATTGGGTATGACTCCTAGGTCGGTGATGAACTCCTTCATCCAGATTGCTTCATGCGCTGCCTCCGAGGCTGCCATGTACTCCGCTTCACATGTAGATCCCGCCACGACGCTTTGCTTGCAACTGCACCAGCTTACTGCCCCACCATTCAAAATATACACGTATCTGGTTTGTGACTTAGAGTCATCCAGATCTGTGTCGAAGCTAGCGTCGATGTAACCCTTTACGACGAGCTCCTCGTCACCTCCATATACGAGAAACATATCCTTAGTCCTTTTCAGGTACTTTAGGATGTTCTTGACCGCTTTCCAGTGTTCCATGCCGGGATTACTTTGGTACCTTCCTACCAAACTTACGACAAGGTTTACATCAGGTCTGGTACACAGCATGGCATACATGATAGACCCTATGGCTGAGGCATAGGGGACGACACTCATCTTTTCTCTATCTTCTGCCATGGTTGGACATTGAGCTGAGCTCAATTTCACACCTTGCAACACAGGCAAGAACCCCTTCTTGGACTGATCCATATTGAACTTCTTCAATATCTTATCAAGGTATGTGCTTTGTGAAAGACCTATGAGGCGTCTCGATCTATCTCTATAGATCTTGATGCCTAATATGTAAGCAGCTTCTCCAAGGTCCTTCATTGAAAAACACTTATTCAAGTAGGCCTTAATACTGTCCAAAAGTTCGATATCATTTCCCATCAAAAGTATGTCATCCACATATAATATGAGAAATGCTACAGAGCTCCCACTCACTTTCTTGTAAACGCAGGCTTCTCCATAAGTCTGCATAAACCCAAACGCTTTGATCATTTCATTAAAGCGAATGTTCCAACTCCGAGATGCTTGCACCAGCCCATAGATGGAGCGATGGAGCTTGCATACCTTGTTAGCATTCTTAGGATCGACAAAACCTTCTGGCTGCATCATATACAATTCTTCCTTAATAAAGTCATTAAGGAATGCCGTTTTGACGTCCATTTGCCATATCTCATAATCATACTATGCGGCAATTGCTAACATGATTCGGACGGACTTCAGTTTCGCTACGGGTAAGAAGGTCTCATCGTAGTCAACCCCTTGAACTTGTCGATAACCTTTAGCGACAAGTCGAGCCTTATAGATGGTAACATTACCATCCGCGTCCGTCTTCTTCTTAAAGATCCATTTATTCTCTATCACTCGCCGATCATTGGGCAAGTCTGTCAAAGTCCATACTTTGTTTTCATACATGGATCCTATCTCGGATTGCATGGCTTCAAGCCATTTGTTGGAATCTGGGCCTGCCATTGCTTCTTCATTGTTTGAAGGTTCATCGTTGTCTAACAACATGATTTCCAGGACAGGGTTGCCATACCATTCTGGTGTGGAACGTGTCCTTGTGGACCTTCGAAGTTCAGTAGCAACTTGATCCGAAGTACCTTGGTCATCATCATTAACTTCCTCTCTAGTCGGTGTAGGCACCACAGGAACATCTTCCTGAGCTGCGCTACTTTCCAGTTCAAGAGGCAGTACTTCATCGAGTTCTACTTTCCTCCCACTTACTTCTCTCGAGAGAAACTCTTTCTCCAGAAAGGACCCGTTCTTGGCAACAAAGATCTTGCCTTCGGATCTGAGGTAGAAGGTATACCCAATGGTTTCCTTAGGGTATCCTATGAAGACGCATTTTTCCGACTTGGGTTCGAGATTTTCAGGTTGAAGTTTCTTGACATAAGCATCACATCCCCAAACTTTTAGAAACGACAGCTTAGGTTTCTTCCCAAACCATAATTCATACGGTGTCATCTCAACGGATTTAGACGGTGCCCTATTTAAAGTGAATGTAGCTGTTTCTAGAGAGTATCCCCAAAATGATAGCGGTAAATTAGTGAGTGACATCATAGATCGCACCATATCCAATAGAGTGCGATTACGATGTTCGGACACACCGTTACGTTGAGGCGTTCCAGGTGGCATGAGTTGTGAAACGATTCCACATTTCCTTAAGTGCGTACCAAATTCATGACTTAAATATTCTCCCCCACGATCTGATCGTAAGAATTTTATCTTTCGTTCACGTTGATTCTCTACCTCATTCTGAAATTCCTTGAACTTTTCAAAGGTCTCAGACTTGTGTTTCATCAAAAAGACATACCCATATCTACTTAAGTCATCAGTGAGAGTGAGAACATAGCGATAGCCATCGCGAGCCTCAACGCTCATTGGACCGCACACATCAGTATGTATAATTTCCAATAAGTTGGTTGCTAGCTCCATTGTTCCGGAGAACAGAGTCTTGGTCATTTTACCCATGAGGCATGGTTCGCATGTGTCAAATGATTCGAAATCAAGAGACTCCAAAAGTCCATCTGTATGGAGCTTCTTCATGCGTTTGACACCGATGTGACCAAGGCGGCAGTGCCACAGATATGTGGGACTATCATTATAAATCTTACATCTTTTGGTATTCACACTATGAATATGTGCAACATCACGTTCGAGATTCATTTAGAATAAACCATTGACCAGTGGGGCATGACCATAAAACATATCTCTCATATAAATAGAACAACCATTATTCTCGGATTTAAATGAGTAGCCATCTCGTATTAAACGAGATCCAGATACAATGTTCATGCTCAAAGATGGCACTAAATAACAATAATTGAGGTTTAAAACTAATCCCGTAGGTAAATGTAGAGATAGCGTGCCGACGGCGATCACATCGACCTTGGAACCATTCCCGATGCGCATCGTCACCTCGTCCTTCGCCAGTCTCCGCTTATTCCGCAGCTCCTGTTTTGAGTTACAAATGTGAGCAACCACACCGGTATCAAATACCCAGGAGCTACTAGGAGTACTGGTAAGGTACACATCAATTACATGTATATAACATATACCTTTAGTGTTGCCGGCCTTCTTGTCCGCTAAGTATTTGGGGCAGTTCCGCTTCCAGTGTCCCTTTCCCTTGCAATAAAAGCACTCAGTCTCAGGTTTGGGTCCATTCTTTGACTTCTTCCCGGCAACTGGTTTACCAGGTGCGGCAACTCCCTTGCCATCCTTCTTGAAGTTCTTCTTACCCTTGCCTTTCTTGAAACTAGTGGTTTAATTAACCATCAACACTTGATGTTCCTTTTTGATTTCCACCTCCACTGATTTCAGCATTGAAAATACTTCAGGAATAGTTTTCACCATCCCCTGCATATTGTAGTTCATCACAAAGCTCTTGTAGCTAGGTGGGAGCGACTGAAGGATTCTGTTAATGACCGCCTCGTCCGGGAGGTTAATGTCCAGCTGGGACAAGCGATTGTGCAACCCAGACATTTTGAGTATGTGCTCACTGACAGAACTATTTTCCTCCATCTTACAACTGTAGAACTTGTCGGAGACTTCATATCTCTCGACCCGGGCATGAGCTTGGAAAACCATTTTCAGCTCTTCGAACATCTCATATGCTCCGTGTCGCTCAAAACGCTTTTGGAGCCCCGGTTCTAAGTTGTAAAGCATGCTGCACTGAATGAGGGAGTAATCATCAGCACGTGACTGCCAAGCGTTCATAACGTCTTGGTTCTCTGGGATGGGTGCATCACCTAGCGGTGCTTCTAGGACATATGCTTTCCTGGCAGCTATGAGGATGATCCTCAGGTTCCGGACCCAGTCCGTATAGTTGCTGCCATCATCTTTCAGCTTGGTTTTCTCTAGGAACGCGTTGAAGTTGAGGTTGACATGAGCGTTGGTCATTTGATCTACAAGACATTTTGCAAAGGTTTTTAGACTAAGTTCAAGATAATTAAGTTCATCTAATCAAATTATTTAATGAACTCGCACTCAGACAGACATCCCTCTAGTCATCTGAGTGATACATGATCCGAGTCAACTAGGCCGTGTCCGATCATCACGTGAGACGAACTAGTCATCATCGGTGAACATCCCCATGTTGATCATATCTTCCATACGACTCATGTTCGAACTTTCGGTCTCTTGTGTTCCGAGGCCATGTCTGTACATGCTAGGCTCGTCAAGTCAACCTAAGTGTTTTGCATGTGTAAATCTGGCTTACACCCGTTGTATGTGAACGTTAGAATCTATCACACCCGATCATCACGTGGTGCTTCGAGACAACGAACTTTCGCAACGGCGCACAGTTAGGGGGAACACTTTCTTGAAATTATTGTGAGGGATCATCTTATTTACTACCGTCGTTCTAAGCAAATAAGAAGCAAAAAACATGATAAACATCACATGCAATCAAATAGTGACATGATATGGCGAATATCATTTGCTCCTTTTGATCTCCATCTTCGGGGCGCCATGATCATCATCGTCACCGGCTTGACACCATGATCTCCATCATCGTGTCTTCATGAAGTTGTCTCGTCATCTATTACTTCTACTACTATGGCTAACGGTTTAGCAATAAAGTAAAGTAATTACATGACGTTTATGTTGACTCGCAGGTCATAAATAAATTAAGACAACTCCTATGGCTCCTACCGGTTGTCATACTCATCGACATGCAAGTTGTGATTCCTATTACAAGAACATGATCAATCTCATACATCACATATATCATTCATCACATCCTTTTGGCCATAGCACATCACATGGCACATGCTACAAAAACAAGTTAGACGTCCTCTAATTGTTGTTGCAAGTTTTTACATGGCTGCTATAGGTTTCTAGCAAGAACGTTTCTTACCTACGCCAAAACCATAACATGATATGCCAATTTCTATTTACCCTTCATAAGGACCCTTTTCATCGAATCCGACCCGACTAAAGTGGGAGAGACAGACACCCGCTAGCCACCTTATGCAACTAGTGCATGTCAGTCGGTGGAACCAGTCTCACGTAAGCGTACGTGTAAGGTCGGTCCGGGCCACTTCATCCCACAATGCCGCCGAATCAAGATAAGACTAGTAACGGCAAGTAAATTGACAAAATCAACGCCCACAACAACTTGTGTTCTACTCGTGCAAAACTACGCATAGACCTAGCTCTGATACCACTGTTGGGGAACGTGGCAGAATTTTAAAATTTTCTACGCATCACCAAGATCAATCTATGGAGTCATCTAGCAACGAGGGAGAGGGGAGTGCATCTACATACCCTTGTAGATCGTGAGCGGAAGCGTTCAAGAGAACGGGGTTGATGGAGTCGTACTCGTCGTGATCCAAATCACCGATGACCTAGCGCCGAACGGACGGCACCTCCGCGTTCAACACACGTACGGTTGGGAAGACGTCTCCTCCTTCTTGATCCAGCAAGGGGAAGGAGAGGTTGATGGAGATCCAGCAGCACGACGGCGTGGTGGTGGAAGCAGCGGTGACCTCGGCAGGGCTTCGCCAAGCTCCAACAAGAGAGAGAGAGAGAGGTGTTACGAGGGGAGAGGGAGGGGCCAGGGACTTGGGTACGGCTGCCCTCCCTTCCCCGACTATATATAGGGCCCCTAGGGGGGGCGCCGGCCCTAGGAGATGGGATCTCCAAGGGGGGGCGGCGGCCAAGGGGGGGGACTTGCCCCCCAAGCCAAGTGGGGCGCCCCCCGCCCCTAGGGTTTCCAACCCTAGGCGCAGGGGGAGGCCCATGGGGGGCGCACCAGCCCACCAGGGGCTGGTTCCCCTCCCACTTCAGCCCATGGGGCCCTCCGGGATAGGTGGCCCCACCCAGTGGACCCCCGGGACCCTTCCGGTGGTCCCGGTACAATACCGATTACCCCCGAAACTTTCCCGATGGCCGAAACTGGACTTCCTATATATAAATCTTCACCTCCGGACCATTCTGGAACTCCTCGTGACGTACGGGATCTCATCCGGGACTCCAAACAACTTTCAGGTTACTGCATACTAATATCTCTACAACCCTAGCGTCACCGAACCTTAAGTGTGTAGACCCTACGGGTTCGGGAGACACGCAGACATGACCGAGATGACTCTCCGGTCAATAACCAACAGCGGGATCTGGATACCCATGTTGGCTCCCATGTGTTCCACGATGATCTCATCGGATGAACCACGATGTCGAGGATTCAATCAATCCCGTATTCAATTCCCTTTGTCAATCGGTACGTTACTTTCCCAAGATTTGATCGTCGGTATCCCAATACCTCGTTCAATCTCGTTACCGGCAAGTCACTTTACTCGTACCGTAATGCATGATCCCGTGACCAAACACTTGGTCACATTGAGCTCATTATGATGATGCATTACCGAGTGGGCCCAGAGATACCTCTCCGTCATACGGAGTGACAAATCCCAGTCCTTATCCGTGTCAACCCAACAGATACTTTCGGGGATACCTGTAGTATACCTTTATAGTCACCCAGTTGCGTTGTGACGTTTGGTAGACCCAAAGCACTCCTACGGCATCCGGGAGTTACACGATCTCATGGTCTAAGGAAATGATACTTGACATTGGAAAAGCTCTAGCAAACGAACTACACGATCTTATGCTATGCTTGGGATTGGGTCTTGTCCCTCACATCATTCTCCTAATGATGTGATCCCGTTATCAATGACATCCAATGTCCATAGTCAGGAAACCATGACTATCTATTGATCAACGAGCTAGTTAACTAGAGGCTCACTAGGGACATGTTGTGGTCTATGTATTCACACATGTATTATGATTTCCGGATAACACAATTATAGCATGAATAATAGACAATTATCATGAACAAGGAAATATAATAATAATCACTTTATTATTGCCTCTAGGGAATATTTCCAACAGTCCTTACCGAGCCCGAATCTCTGAGTGCGAGAATACTTAAGGCGGCATACTTCCTGGAGACCACGTTGCTCGAGGCTGAACTTGGCGGGAGGCCGTCTCAAATATGGAGGGGGGTTTTGGACGGACGGGATATGCTGAGACTTGGTATAATCTGAAGAATCGGGAACGGGCAAACCACACATATATGGAGCCATAACTGGTTGCCTCAACCAGGTATGATGAGACCCATCTCTTCGGGGATCCCAACGCCACCGATCATGGTCTCTGAATTGATCTCTACGGCAACTGCAACATGGAACGAATCACTGGTCAGGTCGGTTTTCTTACCAATCGATGCGGAGGCAGTTCTTAGTATTCCTCTCTGTACAAGGAATATAAATGATTTTTGGGCTTGGAGTGGTGAGAAGAAGGGATACTTTTCAGTTAAATCGGCTTATAGGCTGATCATGAACACCAAGCTTGCAAGGGAATCTTGGATAGATGAGGAGGAAGGTACCTCGCGGGCAGGGCAGGATAGCAGCGCTTGGTCAGCACTCTGGAAGGTCAATTTGCCACCTAAGATCAAATTCTTCTATGGCGTTTGGCTAGAAGTTCCATCCCGACAGCTGATGTGCTAGCTCATAGACACATGGGTGACTCGCCGGCATGTAAACTTTGTGGTGCCATGGATTCGTGGAGACACACAATGCTTGATTGCACACACGCTCGCTGTGTATGGGTGTTTACGGAAGATGAATGGATCCAGATGATGTGCCAACACACAGCCGAAGACCCACGTGAGTGGTTGTTCTCTCTGAATGAAGCGCTGACCACAGATCAGTATATGAGGATGGCAATTACATTGTGGGCTGTTTGGAGTTCTAAGAGGAAAGCAGTCTATGAGGATCTACATCAATCTCCCATGTCAACACACATGTTTATACATCGATACATCAGTGATTTCCAGGTTCAGCCCCATGCCACACCAATCAGAAATAGTACCCAGCCACAAAGACCGAAGAGATGGTTACGACCACCTAGCAACATGTCCAAGCTTAATGTTGATGCAGCCGTGACAGAGAGACGAGGGGTTGGAGCCATCGCCGCTATAGCCAGGGACGAGAATGGCATGTTCCTGGGAGCTTCTTCGTTGGGATTCAGAGCTATCACCAATCCAACTACCCTTGAAGCGCTGGCGGTACGGGAGGCTTTGGCTCTTTCCGAAGATCTCCAAATTCAGAATATCCATGTGGCTTCTGATTGTAAGGAGGTTATTGATAACATCAAGCAAAAGAGCGGAGCGGAATATGGAGCGATTGTGCATGAAATCTTAGTTTATTCTACTAGCTTTAATTCTTGCAATTTTGTTCATGAAAATAGGAGCTCCAATATGGAGGCTCACAATTTAGCGAAGCATGCTTTGAATTTAGGGATGGGCCGCCGTGTGTGGTTAGGCCATCCCGGGAACCTCTCTTTCGTCCTGGTCCAACTGGTGACGACGTAATAAAGCTTCGTAAATTGTCTAAAAAAAGGTGTGTGAAGCCCTAAAAAAAGTGAGGCATGTGTGTTTTCTCAAAAAAAAAGATGAGGTGTGTGTTACTCAAAAAAGTGAGGTTCTATCTCAACTCCCGCGTCTCCTCCCCAAATTCCTCCACGGAGTGTGGCCTCTTCCACCGCTTTCCTTCCTTTCTCCTGCCTTTCAGTCTCATTGCGCCACCCTGTGAGTGTAGGATCACTTTGGGTCCAAGTCGGTGAGCAGGGGACGAGGCGACTCTGGCACCCCGGATCAGAACAACCAGTTTACCATGTATTGCCAGCCCAGAGACCATGTCCTCTGGCAACACACAACATCTTGGTATAGAAAACAACCGCTTTATTGATGCTAGCGGCTCATAGTTTACATTACAATAGGTGTCGAGGCCAAGCGGCAAACACGGTGCGACTGAACAATATGTACATTATTTAGTGAACATAAAGGGGCCTCGATCATAACTACGTGGCAGCGGAACAATGTCGTAGCGGAAACTCCATAGCACAGGGACACCGATGTGGACACGATCTAGACTCGAGCAGCACTCCTTTCCAACGAGACTTTCCTGAAATCTGGCATGACACGCCAGGTCAGTACATGGAATGTACTTGCAAGCTCACACCAGGCATAATCATAATGACAATCAATATCATGATAATTAACCAATTAATAATGCGATAATGCTGTGATCATGCTCTTGCGAGAAAAGTCCCTCGGGACTGGCTTACCAACCGTGGTCGTTCTTGGATCACACACGTACCACCATCGTGGTCCTGAATAGGGTATCTCGTGATCCTTACGGCGATCACAACCACGACCAATACTTGATCTCGAACATCTCGGTGGCTCTCCACCATCATCAACAGTGCAAAGTTCATAACTTAGTGTGCAAAATTTATTAAATGTTGACCCATGGTGTGACCTACTACGAGCGTGTCCATAACCGTGGACTCGGCTATCGATAGATTATTACACTCTGCAGAGGTAGCACAATGTACCCACACCACGGAACCCATGGCCTCGTACTCCCATTCGGGTGGACCAATGGCATTCCGACGAAACCCCTCCATTGCCATGACACTCTCCCGGCCACTCCGACAGAATCCCCACTGGGCTAGTCCTGGGTGGCCCCGTGTCTACCAAAGACACAATGACCACCGTCGTGGCCAAAACGACCCCACAAGGGAACCTGGTACCATAATCTCAACAACGGGCACACAAGGTTATGTATGTTTACCGGGCCAGGGTAAGCAAGCCCATAACTTTCCCTAGTTGGAGGCACCGACCAGAGGCATGACAACGGACCGAATCAAGGCCCCCATAAGGCAAATGTGGTTGCACTGGGAAAAACTCGATTCAGTGGCACCATGACCCGGCCAATGATATATTCAAGTTGAGTTATATTCAGGTTCAACTTAAAGTAAAAATAACCGGTGTCATGATATGCCATGAAATGCAATGCTAACATATGCATCACATATTAACGAAAATGACTGAGTCAACCATCTTCACACTAAGCATAATCATCAACAACTTATGCCACTTTTCTAGTTAGGATAAACCTTACTTTAAACAGAATATTTTCTAGCCAATTTTTATTATTTGGCTCAGGCAAGAAAATAACTTTAAGTAATTACTCATATGCATAACAATATTATTCTCTCATCACCACAAATAAATCCTAGTTTATTTACCAACTAAGTTAGTTTCAAACATTCTGTAACTCAAGCATATTAACTAAAACAAGCACTTAACAAGATATAAATAACATAATAGTTATTTAAATGCATGGATTAAATCTTTCATTCAAGTAAGAAAAATCATAAATATTGAAATGGCACCATGAACATGTTGTTAGTGTAGATGAGGTTAACAAGCCTTCTGGTGATCCTAAGACAAGCCTCGCCCTCTGAAAATAATTTTAAACACAAGAAGAAAGTATCAAGAACCCTTCTGAAAATCACCAGAAATTCTAGATAGCTCAGAAAAATCTCATTTTTGGTGATCTGCTAGATTTCTTTGCAAAGAACACAATGCAAAAAGAATCAATTCATTTGGACTTATGGTTGAACAGTTATAGCTGTTTGAAGCTCTCTGGAAATTAATTGAATTTGAATTTAAATAAAACAGACTAGGGGGTGACGTCGAAGGCATAAAGCCTCGGGGCGCCACCACTCGTACCGCTTCGCGCGTGTACAGAGTGGCTGACTAGCGGGCCCCGCTAGTTAGGCGAGGGGGAGAGGGAGGGGGAAACAGAGGGGGTTGCGGCTTCACCGGAGCTCTCGCCGGCGACGAGGGCTCCTTAGCCAAAATGAGAGGGAGGGATTGAGAGAGGGGATGGAGGCGCACCTGCCCGTACCCGTAGCGTAGCTAGGGGTGGTCAGACGGCGTCAGAATCGACCTCGCAAGCGGAGGCAGAGAGCAGAGCTCGCTGGAGACGAAGACGACCGCGAGCAAAGGCAACTCCAGGGGCTCCAAGTGGATGGAACGGCTTCACCGAAGAGAGGCGGAGGCTCTGGAAGGGTCGCCCTGGCCTGGGAGGGGCTGGAGCTACCGCGACGACCCGAGGGGATCGCCGGTGAGCTCGAGCTCGGGGACGGCGGCCCGCGGCCTGCCCGGCCGGGCTACGGCTATCTACGCGTTTGTGGAGTGTGTGGGAGTGGAGGATGGTGCTCGAGGAGGCTGGGGGTGGCTCCTTTTATAGGCGAGCGTCGGAGGGGTGGATCGGGCTCCGCCGGCGACACCTGGACACTGCGCCCGGTGACGAGCGGCGTCAGTGAGAGGGGGAGAAGGCGACGCAACTCACGCGGGGACTGTGGGCGAATGGGGACGAGCACGGGATCAAGAGGAAGGCGACGAGCACAGTGCAGAGCACATTGTGGTGTTGGCCAGACCGCGCCCGTGCTCGCTGCGGCGAGCTCCAGCGTCAGCGAGTGCCAGGGGGAGTTAAGGGAGTTGAGATGAAGATGGTGGCGAAGTTTGGCGCGCTTTGGCAGTCGGGGAAGCGAGCACGCGCGAAACAGAGCGCGTGACGACACTCAGAGCGCGTCGACACGCATGCTGGCATCATGGACACGCGTGGTCACCACGTGAACTCTTCCCTCAGGCCAACCAACGTCCAAAGATCATGTCTGGCTTGTTGTTGGTGGTAGTTCTGAAGATTACCACGCTTTGGTTTGGCTCCAGATGTAGTAGAAAATATTTCACACGTTTGGTAAGCTTCTGATCAGTAACTTTGAGAGGTTACTGAGGTTAAATGGCTGGGAGTTGGAGGTTGTGCTTTGGAGGCTAGCAATCATCTACTAAGGTGATGATGCACAAGAAAAATCAGGCACAGTGGAGCAAGTAAAATGGTAGATGCTGTAGAAACCCCCATTTCTGTCCAGAACAGAAAATATTTTCTGTAGCAAAAATATTCCAAAAAGTGGTGCAATACTTTTGCTCAGGAAGGTTCCCTAGGGTTCAAAGAATATTTGTGAATTTTCTCAGATTTTTGTGGGCAAGAAAAATTGGGGTTGCTTTGGAGCACAATGAACTAGCTAGGGTTTTGGAGGGGAAAATGAATATTTTTCATTAAAAAAATATTCCAAATATTATTTTGGGAAGAATCAGAGAGGGAATGATGGTTAGGGAGAGAAATTATGCACTTGAGTGAAAGCCAAGGGTAACCAAGTGTTTAAGTCCATATGAATTTTTTTTCCAAAAACTCCACATTTCAAAATCAACTCAAATGAAATATCAGGCAAATAAAGGAGGGAAAAAACCAGGCTGTCACAGCGACTGCCGGTGGCCAGCGTGGGAGGAGGAGGAGCATAGGGCGCGCATCGCCGTCATCCCCGCGCTGGAGACAAGTGTTGGGACGACGGCCGGAAGCATGACTCTCGGTGGAGCCGGAGCAGATGCTGGTCGGCTACTACTAGTAAGTTGTACCCGGGAATTTTTAGTCCCATGTTGTGGATTTAGCCAGTTTTCCACTAAGTTACAATTGTTTCCCTCAGCCATATCACCTCGATATTAGACTTCGAGTTCGTATGAAGATTTGGCGGCCGTTTTACCGGAGGAGTACACACCATAAGACAGCCTTTCGAACGACCGCAAGCGACCGTTTCGGCAGTCGTTTGACATGTTGTCAGCTCCAAAAGTTGCCCTTCCAGACGGGATTCTTCACTAATTTCGTTTTGGTTCAATCCCACGAGATCCTTGGCTCGTAAAAAAGAGATTGGGAGAGGATTTGTCTCATTGTGAGCCCTTGGATGAAGCCCGTCAAGAGAGGAGGCTAGGAAGGCTCCATATATACCATCTACAACCCTAGTCGTCATCTATCGCATTCCATCACATCTCATTCATCCACAGCCCATCTCCATTGTTGCTCCACACCTGAGAAGAAAGGACAACAACAAACAGAAGAAGGAGAAGGCTCCACCACCATGAGCACCGGCCTTAGGGCCAGTGCCCTCGCGCCAGCGCAGCTGCCATAGGTGGTTCCCCCATCTCCGTCACCTCGGGCGCGGCCATCATCATCACCACTGCATCGCCGCCAACACCACCATGCATTCTCCCTTCACCGGCTTGATGTCGGCTTGTAAGTTGTGCCTAACCTTCATGAGTTTGATTGAGTAGTTGTACTAGTTCTTGAGGATATGGTTGAACCCTATATGATATTTGTTGCAATCCAATATTACATGTTCATAATTCGGGTTAGTAGCCTTCGCGAATGTTGAGAGGAGTGCTCACTCACATTTGTGCCTTGTGCCGTGAAGTATGTTACAGTCCTTGTGATGGTTGGGGATATTGGGGTAATTTGAGGTGACAGTAAAAGCCTCGGTTCCTCTCCTTTGCAAAGGATGGGGAATTACGAAGAACCCTTAGAGAGGCCGCGTCCATGGGGCAACCCTTAATTGTCGTGAGTTGTAACCTTATGGGGAGACTATGATGGTGGCATGCGTGGCATGAAGTCTAGCTACTTCGAGTAGAACGTGTATTGTACCCGGCTCCACCCATTTATGCATTTGACTAGTTACTAGAGGATAGGATAGTTCATATGCGGTAGTGATTCCAGACCCCTCGAGAACGTTTACTACTCAAACGTCATCCCTACTAACTTAGTGTCTTTTAATTCTTGTTTTTACTCTTCTTGTTAGGTTGCCAAGATGAACCAGTTAGAAATTGCAACTATGTCAACTAGCCCTAGTTGAATGTTGTGATGAAGTCAAATATCAACCAAACCTATTAAATCAATTTGGAAACACCAAATTGAATGAAAACAATCCAACACCTTATGATGTGTGATTTGTATATTTGTATTCATGCAAGTTTGCCTTTGCATGAATTGTGTGATTATGGACAAATAGGCTGAAAGAGATGGCTCTCCCACCTCCCCTCTCTCTCCCACCTCCTCTCCACCTACAATGGCGATTTCTAGCTCCATCTCTCATGGAAAGCTTGCTGCGTTGGGATTTTGCCCCGGGCCTTGCCCTGGCAGACCAGGTGAGAAGGAAATTTGGATCCACGATGCATTTTTCTCCCTCCCGAGACGCCAAGGAGTTCTTTTTGGTCATTTCCTTTTCCTCTGCCTCCTTTCCTCTGGATGCTGAAACTGTGGGGATTGCCTTGCAATGCTGTCTTGGAGGGATTTCCTCTGGCTTCAAGGTGTCTAAGATTAATGCTCGGTCCTTTCGCTTCTCTGTGGCTAATAACAAAGTGGGACATTTTGTCTATGGTCTCAAGGACCGAGTTTGTCCTGATTTTGTCTGTCATTTTCACTTGTTCAATGGACGTTTTGCTAAAGCTCATTCTCTTGATCGTCATTGGCATGCTGATACTGAGTTGGTTGATATCGTGGACCGGAAATCCATTGCTCTCAAATCCTCCTTGAAGTTTCTTAATCCCAACAGAGAGTTGGATCATTCTTCTGCGAAAGTTCTTAGCAAATTTGGGCTTATTAAGTTGGATAAATGGTATTTCTCAAACAAAAATGCCCATGAAGCTTCTTCATCTATGGCTCAGGATGAACACATTCAATTTGGTACTTTTGCTCCGGTCCAAAATTCGGGCATAATTTCGGCCAAGGTCTCTAATCGCAATGCATTATTGCACCATTACTTGGCCCAGACGCATTGTGAGGATAATCAAGCCATTGAATTCCTGACCCTTGGTGAATTTAATTGTCCGCTGAATTTGCCCTACGCTTCGCTTCCTCTCTGTTTTTTGAATTTGGCCTTTAAATATGCCCCCTCTCATGAGGTTTGGCCCCCGGCTTACGGCGCAGGATAAAGCGGATTTAGCGCAGGCCCTTTATTCTCAGCAAGATATTGAAAATCTTGCCGCTAATTGGGCGGCCTTATGCTCCAAATGTCTACAATGGGGGCACAACCAGATCAATTGTGAAGCAAGAATTATTTGCATTAACTGCTCCGGTCCAGATCATAAAGCAATTAATTGCCCCAAGAGAGCCCACCAAGTTTTTAGGCAAGTTCCATCAATTGGCAACAACTTGATCAATCATACCGGATTGTGTGGAGCTCCCATTTCTGCCGTTGAACCTGTTCGATCATCTAAGCCGTCCATCCGTTGTGATGCGTGCAGCTTCTACGGCCACGTGGTCCGCGCTTGCAGGAGGCTCAAATTCCAACAGAGGTGGAGGTGGGTAGTCAAAGCACAACGGCCCCGCCCCACCCCCCTCACGCTACGCCTTCGGCCCCGAAAACCCAAAAGCCCTCGCTCTGCTCCGTCCCATCACCATTTTTTTTGACTGAAAACTGTGAGGCAACAGCTCCACAGCCTTGCTGCCACTCTGCCTCTCTGCTTCATCGACCATGGCAAACTACCCACTGAACCCGGTCCCTTTCCTCCCGCCGGGGTTCGCCGTCGAGCCCGGCCCGGCAGACCGTGTGGTTCGCAGCGGCATGGTGGTTGGTCCCATCGCCCCTCTCAACCATGACTTCTTGGCGATTGCTGAATCCAGCCATTATGTTCCTCTGCATCACCGGACCACCATCCGCAATCAGATCGTGGAGGCGCTTCATGAACTGCAACTCTTCACCACTGAGGTCAGTGACCATCCCTTCGGGATTGGGATATTTGGGTTCGTGGATTCTTTCCTGCGAGATACTGCTGTTGCCACTCCGATTGAGTTAGAGTCTGAAGATCTGTTGATTTCATTTGTACCTCACAATGAGGCGCACAATCGCCATACTACTTCGTTTGGTCCGGAAGTATGGCTGATGTTCTTTGGGTTCCCGTATGATTATCAAACGGATTACTACATCACCAAAGCTCTCGGTGGATATGGATCCCTGGTTTCTTGGTACAATCCCTGGCAAGACCTTAGGTTCATGTTGATCAAGGCGCGTGTTCTTCGCCTCCGCCTAATCCCTAAGAGCTTTGTGGTGTGGCAGCTTGGAGGCGCCCGTGACTGCTGGACAGTGCAGGTCACCATCTTACGCAGCAACGACTGGAATGGCTTATTGCCCGAGGTACTGCCAGCAGGAGAAGAACCCCCTCCTCCCGATGGTAATCCTCACCCTCTGTTTGGTCCGGAGCTCATGGCTGAACAGTTATACCAGTAACAAGTCCATAATTGGCTAGTTCAGAATGGTGCACCTCAAGCTGAGAACAATGGTGCCAATGATCAAATGCAGAATGTGCAGGCTAATGGAGGCTGGGGTCAATGGCCGGATCCTCAACCTGTGCATTTGCCTCCCATGTCCACTCACCTGATGAACTATCAGGCATGGCTTTCTGCTCAAGGGTTGACTGTTCAACATGGGTTAGTGCCTGAGGACAACATCACTGACAATCCTTCTCAGGCATGGAATGATTCGTTTACTACATCTGACAGCTCCAGCTCCTCTCAGCCTGACCTTGGGATTCTGCCTTCTGTTGAAACTGCTCTCTTTGAGGATATTGTGGCGCCTGCTTCTCTGACTGTGACAGTAGAGGTCCATGCTCATGGTCTGCGGTTTGGTCTGTCTTCACTAGGAGACGAGCTCTTGGCTATTCTTCTCAATGAGCCTATTCCCCGGCAGCAGCTTAATGGTTTCCTCTTCACTGCCATGCGCCCGATCATCGCCAACATTGGCCCCTGGAGTGAAGGCTATGGACTGAGAAACTTTGGTGCTGCAGTTGAAATCGGAGTTTCTTTGGATGATGCTGGGCTCCACTTCTCTCAGTTACAGTCTAATCATCGCGTCATGCCTAACGCCTCCTCGGTGGCCATTGAAGAGATTACTGATGATAATGTGGGACGGAACAATGTTGCTGCAAGCAATTTCTGATGCTAACATTGAAACTAGCACCATTCTGTCTGAACCGACCACTGAACTACTGTCTGCTTCTGAACCACTGTCTGCTTCTGTTATGTCTGAAGCTGGAGTGGAATCTGGAACCTCTCTCACTGTTGTTGTGGCTCCACCAACTGCTAATGGGCAGCGTGCCAGGCGGGCGAGAGCTACGGCCCCCATCTCCACTACTGAGGTCAGGCGCAACTTGCGATCCAACAAGTACGACGGCTTCAGAACACATGCTCCCAGGGACACGCGTGTTGCCTCCTCCAAGGTTAGGCCTCGCCTTATGCCCTCGATTGGCTCTTCCAGTAATGTTCCTAGTCTCGATGATGCAGTCCCTCCTCCTACCCCAATTTCCACTTTAATGGAGATTGGTGTCAACAGATGTGCCATTCGTGAAGCAGAAATTACGCCTGAGGCTCTGCTTACTACTCAGCTGACGGCTGACCCCTCTAATGAGCTGGGGCAGCCGGCCTCCCCTTCCCAGGAGTAACTTGATCTGCCATGGCACCCCTGCGCTGCTGGAACGTCCTATCTTGGAACATCAGGGGTCTCAACTCTGAGAAGAAACAACTGGCCCTCTCCAATGCCATCATCTCAAGTGGTTGTGCGGTAGTTTGCTTGCAGGAGACTAAAATGCCCGAAGTATCTTTTGCGTTCCGGAAAACTTGTTTCCCCAAACAATTTGATCGCTTTGCTTTTGTTCCCTCCCGTGGATCCTCTGGTGGTATTCTTACTGTTTGGAAAAGCGCTTTATTTACGGGCACGATTATGTTCTCTGATGTTTTTGCGCTAGTGGTCAGTTTCGTCAGTACTCAGTCCTCGCAGAACTGGTCGCTCACGAATATCTATGGACCATGTGAGGGCGATGATCGTTTGGCGTTTACTTCTTGGTTATACGACGTCCACATTCACAATGACCATGATTGGTTACTCTTAGGTGATTTCAACTATATACGTGCGCCTGATAACCGTAATAAGCCGGGAGGGAATATGAATGACATGCTTACTTTTAATGATATTATTCGCAAGCAACAGCTGATTGAGCTCCCAATCCAAGGTCGATCCTTTACATGGAGTAACATGCAATCTGATCCACTTCTTGAACAATTAGATTGGTTCTTCACCTCTTTACATTGGACCCACTCGTACCCCAAAACTTTTGTGAAACCTCTTGGTAAGCCTGTTTCGGATCACATTCCATGCGTGGTTACCATTGAAACCAACTTCCCTCGGACTAAGCTCTTTCGCTTTGAATCATATTGGATTTTGCACCCGGGGTTTATGGATGTGGTGCAACAAGCTTGGGACAAACCAGTGTTCAATAAAAATGCTGCAGCCACGCTTTCTCATAAATTCAAAACCCTCCGTCATGCGCTCAAGGCTTGGAGTAAGAACATCTCACGACTCTCTATTGCTATCGCTAACTGTAATGAGGTGCTTGCTGATATTGATGAACTGGAAAACAAGCGTAGCCTCACAATTCCGGAAGCAAACTTTAGGAAAATTCTTTAAGCTCACCTACTCAGGTTACTCAAATATCAGAAACTCTACTGGAAAAAGCGATGCACCATTCGTTGGATCAAATTTGGGGACGAAAACACAAAGTTTTTTCAAGCGATTGCAACTGAACGATATCGTAAGAACAATATTGCCTCATTCCGATCTGATGATGATCGTGTGATCGATGACCACCCTGGGAAGGAAGCTCTTTTGCATTCCACTTACAAGTCCAGACTTGGAACCACGGCTCAATGTGAAATGAAATTTGACTTGCCTGCTATCCTCCAACAAGCAAACAATCTGGATCTTCTTACTGAGCCTTTCACTCCAGAAGAAATCGATGGAGTAGTCATGGAAATGCCACCCGATCGTGCTCCGGGGCCTGATGGATTCAGTGGTGCATTTCTAAAGGCTTGTTGGCCAATCATCAAACATGACTTTTACTTGCTCTGTTCTCGGTTCTATGAAGGAAACCTTGACATCACTTGCATCAATGATGGCCACATCACACTGATCCCAAAGGTGAATGCACCCATGACAGTTAATGATTACAGGCTGATCACTTTGCTCAACTATTGCCTTAAGCTACTGACAAAGCTGCTAGCTAATCGATTGCAACGCATTATACTTCAGCTAGTCCATCGAAACCAATAGGGCTTCCTCAAAGGGATAACCATACAAGATTTCCTTGCTTGGGCTTATCAATACATTTATCAATGCCAAGCATCTAGGAGGGCGACCATCCTGCTTAAACTTGATTTCGCCAAAGCTTTCGATACAGTGGCACATGCTCCCATGATTAACATAATGAGACAATGGGTTTCAATGAGCGCTGGATATCCTGGATTAATTGCCTCTTCTCCTCCGGTCGATCTTCGGTCCTCTTGAATGGCGTTCCCAGTCGTCAATTCCCTTGCAAGTGTGGGGTCAGACAGGGTGACCCTTTGTCACCTTTAATCTTTGTCCTAGCTGCAGAGTTGCTTCAGGCAGCTATTAATGATGCTTTCCATCAAGGCCGTCTTGATCTTCCGATTCCTTGTGCTGGGCAAACTGACTACCCAGTCCTTCAGTATGCCGATGATACACTTATTGTTCTACCCGCATGCATGCTCCAAGCCACTCTGGTTAAGCAAATTTTGACTGATTATGCCTCCTCGATTGGCCTCAAGATCAACTTCCACAAATCCACGTTGATCCCGATTAATTTGGATGCCACTGCTACGGCCAATCTTGATGGCATTTTTGGGTGTGCTGTAGGGACGATGCCATTTACTTATCTATGACTCCCAATGGGCACCACTAGACCTACACTCCAAGAGTTTATGCCCCTGGTCTGCAGGTTAGAGCGACAATTGACACCCACTATTGCATTGATGTCGTATGGTGGCAAGCTTTCTTGGTTAAATGCTTCAGTCATGTCTCTCCTAGTCTTTGCCATGTGTACTCTCAAATTTCCCCCGAAGCTCATTGAGATCCTTGACAAAATCATACGCAGATGCCTCTGGACTAAAAAAACAGAACAAGGCGATAAGTGTAACTCACTGGCTGCCTGGGACCTGGTCTGTCGGCCAAAGAATATAGGGGGATTAGGTGTGATCAATCTGAGAGTTCATAATGAGGCGCTGCTTCTAAAATTTCTCCACAAGTTTTACAACAAGCTCGATGTGCCCTAGGTCAACCTAACCTGGGATAACCATTACAATGACAAAATTCCGCATGCGGCTGATCCTGTTGGGTCATTCTGGTGGAAGGACATTCTCAAACTGACTCACATCTTTCGGGGTGTCTCTCACGTTCAATTTGTTGACGGCCGGTCCACATTATTTTGGAAAGATCTCTGGAAGGAAGAAGTGCTTCAAACCTCACATCCTCGTGCTTTCTCATTTGCCTTACATGAGGATCTTTCCGTGGCGGCCATGGCGAATCCTATGGACATGCATGCAACCTTTCATCTTCCTCTATCGCCCCTGGCTCTTAGTGAGGTCCAAGACATTCAGCAACAAATAACGTGGACATCTCCGTCGACATCTCTGCATACGTTTGGCACTACTCTTGGGGGGCTGCGCTATACAAGCCAAAGGACTACTACAACAATTACTTCAGGGATGGAGTTTCTCACTAAGCATTTCGCCAACTTTGGAAGTCAAGGTGCACTATGAAAATCAAAGTTTTTGGTTGGCTTATGTTCCATGATCGACTCAACACTCGCAATATGCTGAAGAGGAGACATTACTACATTGGCGACAACTTTAACTGAGGCCTTTGCAATCACCTTGTTGAAGAGACAGTGGATCACATGATCTTCTCTTGCCCTTTTAGCCAAAGTTGCTAGACGAGACTTAACATTACTTGGCCAACTTTCTCTTGCCGCCTTGACCTTCTTCAACACACCAAAGAAAGCTGGCCTAACCCATTCTTCTATGAAACGTTTCTAACTGCAGCGTGGAGCATTTGGAAAGAAAGGAACAATCAACACTTCAGAGGCTTGGCCCCCAGTATTGGATCCTGGCTCACAAGGTTTAAAGCAGACCTCTTTCTTCTGCAACATAGAGTTAAAGCAGCCCATAGAGCTGCGTTCATCACCTCTTGTACTTCTATTGTGTAACATACTCTTTCCCTTCTGTTGGAGCAGCCATACTCCTGGTTATGCTGACTCCTTGTGTGGTGTGTTGTAAGTTGATATGTCTATGTAAACCTCCCATTTATATAGATATATGATTATACAGTAGGGGTTTTCCCCCTACTGTCTTTCCTCAAAAAAATTGTGTGATTATGATTGTTGTGTGTTATATTTTTGTAAATGCTAGATTATGAGGAGTGCAACCCATGTGACTGTGAGGAGTGCACAAGTGACAACAACAACCAAGGCAAGTTTCACTTTGACCATGTTACCTAGTATTTTCTTGCATTGTAGTTCGCCATGATAGGTGTGTGAGTTTAGGATGCTAAATTATGTACGACCCAGTAGTTGCCAACTTAGGTCCAAACTTGCGCTGACCTTGTAACCATCGAGTAGATGCTTAGCTACTATAACGTGGATTGGGAAATAACAATTATTATTCCACCATACAACCTCATGGTTGAGTACTTAACTACAACTTAGTTAATGAATCAATCTAGGTGGACTGGCTTTGATTGGGTCATTGGAGTGTAGTCATTGGTGGGGAATGCCACCCAGGTATCAAACGGATTGTACGGGTTCAAAGTTGAGTAGCTTCCATGTGTAACCGTGAGACAATATAGGCTCTGCTGTAGGTGTGTAGGTCAGACTAGGTCTACCTTTTCTGAGAGGGCTACTACTTCCCAAAAGTCTCGTCTTGATCTACCTAGCTACTTCACAAGTGAAGTTTAGTGGCACAAGGGTGTGATCGGGAATAACGGGTAAAGTATAGAAACCTCTGCAAAGTGTATAAAACTGATCATGATTAGTCGTGTCCCTGGTTACGGACAATTTTGAGCAACTCATCTAAGAATTTGTTAGCTTGATCTCATCACCTCTTCTATTAAAATCAATGGGTTTAACCAAGGTGAGTGTGGAGCTGGTCTCAGAGGACTGGGGTGTACCATGATCTCTAGAGAAAGGCTTGGGGCAACCGTGTGAGGTGGAAGCTCACATACTCAAACTGCATTATGGGCGGCCACTTGATACGATCTGCCCAGGACTGCTATGTGATATCATATGTCCAGCTCTTAGAGTAGAACACTACTAAATAAATAGGGCAAACCTATATTTCTGCAAAGAGCCTTGAACCCAACTAGACAAAGTGCGTGTAGGTGAACAGGATTCCAATGA
Source organism: Triticum urartu (assembly GCF_003073215.2). Lineage (NCBI taxonomy): Eukaryota > Viridiplantae > Streptophyta > Magnoliopsida > Poales > Poaceae > Triticum > Triticum urartu. The sequence goes on from NC_053025.1 coordinate 582,943,315, forward strand.
ACTATGGACTTGCCAATACATTCAATGTATTGACCCTAGTGGTTGTAACGTATCATGTTACAGGTGATTACTACGAGGAGTGACTTACATAGGGTTTCATGCCTCTACTCGACATGCTTCCCCGTGGTGTTGATGGAGCTTACCAAGATGTCTACCTTAGATATGCTTCCGTTTCTGCTTGTTATGAACTATGTTTGCTTATTGTAAGACTATGCATTTGACTAGGTAGCCTGTGGCTAGAGTCCGGAAGACTATTTGCTTTATGGATCATGCGATGTAATAAAGGATGCATTTGTGTATGATACAACATTGTTACCGTGTATGCCGACGATCCGATCCAGAGGTTGGCATGGAAACACACATAGACCTTATGCCTGAAAAGGTGGGTTGTGACAGGTAGTACCACTTGTGCGGTACTTCCGCTAGAGTACCGCGCGTACTACCGTGGAAGTTTTTGTTACCCACCAACTAATTCGCGGTAGTACTGCTTATTAGAGGCGGTAGTACCACTCTAGCAGTACACCATGCCAGTTTCATGCTGGTCCACCGTGGATCTCGGATACTTCACTATGTTTAGCGGTAGTACCATTCCCCTGGGCGGTAGTACCGTTAAGCACAAGCAGAACATAACGGTTGGATTTTTACCCCCCACTATAAAAGGGGGTCTTCTTCCCCATTGGCCCCAACGACTTTGGGCAACCTTTCTCCTCCATTATTAACCTCCAAAAGCTTTGTCTTCTCTCCATTCCTCCCATGAATCTTGCATCTTTTTGAGGAAAAAGAGAGAGAGGATCTAGATCTACATTCTTCACCAATCCATCTATCCTCTTAGCTAGTGAGGGGAACCTTGTGGATCTAGATCTTGGAGTTATTTTATGTTCTCCTTGTTCTTCTTCTCATGTTTCTCCATAGCTTTTGTTGCTTTGGAGGGATATGAGAGTGAGGGACTTGAGCACTTCATGTGTTCTTTCCATTGCATTAGTTGCACTAGTTTAAGTTCTCCACGGTGATATGTGGAAGTGTAACTTGAGAAGCTTATTACTCTTGGGTGTTTGGGCACCCTAGAGCTTGTGCCTCTTGGGTGCTTGGACGGTTGGTGGTGTCGTGGAGCTCAGTCATTATGGTGTAAAGCTCCGGGCAAGCTTTGGGGTCTCCAATTAAGTTGTGGAGATTGCCCCGATAAATCTGTAAGGGTTCGGTGACCGCCCCTAAGGGTTGCCATTTGTACGGGTTCAGTGACCACCCCCAAGGGTCGCCATTTCTATTGGTTCGGTGACCGGCCTCGAGGTCCCCTTAGTGGAATCACGACAGCTTGAATTGGGCGAGGGCGTGAGGAGAATACTATGGCCATATTGGCATTTTGGGGAGCATTGTGCCTCTACACTGCTCTAATAGAGATTAGCATCCGCAAGGGTGTGAACTTTGGGATACACCATCGTCTCTGCGTGCCTCAGTTGTCTCTTACCCGATCCCTTTACTCATGCATTTATTTGCTGATAGCTATAGTGATTCATGTTATATATATATATATTGCTATCACATAGTTGTTTATCTTACTTAGCATAAGTTGTTGGTGCACATAGTTGAGCCTAGTATATTTAGGTTTTGTGCTTGACAACTTAAACACTAGTTGTTGGTGGTGCCCTAAGTTGTTGGAGAATGTTTCTAGAATAAGGATAAATTACTCTAAAAGTGATATCATTCTTATAGGGTTTTCTCTAGAGGAGATCGGTGTTCTTTGCTTCCTTAATGGGCTACACTGTAGGTGCTTTCCCCATCAAATATCTAGGAATTCCACTAAACTATGATAAACTTAGAAGATAGGACATTCATCATCTGATAGACAAAATTTTGAAGAGAATGGCTGGATGGAGGGGGAATTACTTTCCTACTCTGTCAGACTAACTCTAATCAAGGCATGTTTATCTAGTATACCTATATATACCTATATATATTATCCTTCTTTAAATTCCCCAAATGGGCTTTATATCTGGATAGGGGATGAAGGGGCCTATCCCAGTTGAATTCGGGAGGGGGGTTAGTTTGAAGGTTAAGTAAAACTTGGTATGGGGGATTATGGTTGGAAATAGGGGATGAAGGGGCCCATCCTAGTTGAATTCGGGAGGGGGAATTAGTTTGAAAACTTAAGTAAAATGTTTGTAGAGTTTAGGGTCTAGCATTATTGGCCCGAGTCTGTCCTACGGAGGATTTGTTGCATACACCCGTATTGAGAAACAAAATATTCGACGTGGTTGTGGTGCTGCTCTGCCTCTTATGAACGTGTGTGTGGCTAAGGAGTACTACTACATATAATAACCTATTTGTATGCAGATGCAATTTGTTTTTGTATCATGTGTGTACTCCCTTTGTTCCTAAATATAAAATGCATTGTCAGTTCAATTTGAACTGCCAAAGTGTCTTATATTTATGCAGATGCAATTTGTCCTTCATATCATCTATGTACTCCCCCTGTTCCTAAATATAAGACACTTTGGCCAGTTCAAATATAAAACACTTTGGCATTTTGAACTGCCAAAGCATCTTATATTTAGGAATGGAGGGACTAGTTCATTGCGAACCAAGTAAAAAAAATTGGGCCCGTGGAACCCTGGCTATCCAGGCCCATCTACCTTCGGCCTAGGGAGCGATGCATGACAAGAGCCCAACGAGTGGCCCACCAGCGGGCGCCATGAGCAAGACCCCTCATGGGGGCCTGGCCTCATGAGACCCCACCTCAGGAAGCAGGCATCTCGAGCAGACTCAACGGCTTCATCGAGAGCCTCGCGAGGCGGCCTCCCGAGGTTGCCTCGCGAGGCACCCTCCCTGAGGCGTGCAAGGCAGGCACTGCTCGGCTCGGTCGCGCAGTCTCATGTCCAGCACGTGGGTGATGCGCGCGGTGACGAATGGTGGCAGAGGCCGTGCCAGCAGGCGCGGATGAGGAGGATTTCCCCTTTTGTGCTAAGGGAGTAGGGCCAGCAGTCCAGCTCCCAAAGCCACCCCAAAGGTTGCCCGATCGGTGAAAGAAGACCAAGAAGGTGATACATCTCCAATGTATCTATAATTTATGAAGTATTCATGCCATGTTTACAATAATTTTATATGGTTTTGGTATGATTTGAATGGAACTAACCTGGGCTGACGCTGTTTTTAGCACAACTACTGTGGTGTTATTTTTTGTGCAGAAATAAAAGTTCTCCAAATGCAACGAAACTTTTTGACAATTTTTTGGAAGAAAAGAGGCAGTAGAAACTTCTGGGGAGGACCGGAAGGTGAAGGTAGCGGGCCACTCGAAGCCCATCTGGAAGTGATACAGACGCCAAAAAAATCCTATAAATACAGAAACCCCCAAATATAACCCTAGATCAGAAGTTCCGCCACCGCTAGCCTTTGCAGCCACAAAAAACCAATCTAGACCCCGTTCCAGCACCCTACCGGAGGGGGAAATCATCACCGGTGGCCATCTTCATCATCCCTGCGGCCACCATGCATGATCAGGAGGGATTAGTCCACCCTCGGGGCTGAGGGTTTGTACCAGTAGCTATGTGTTTAATCTCTCTCTCTCTATAGTGTTCTTGAGTTGGCACGATCTTGATGTATCGCGAGCTTTGTTAATATAGTTGGATCATATGGTGTTTTCCCCTCTCTATCTTGTTGTGATGAATTGAGTTTTCCCTTTGAGATTTCGTTCTTATTGGATAGAATAATTTTATGCATCTAAGAGCACTTGATGTATGTCTTGCTATGAATACATGTGGTGACAATGGGGTATCATACTAATTCACTTGATATATGTTTTGGCACTCAACTCGCGGATTCCCGAGGTGACATTGGGGTAATCTATGCATAGGGGTTGATGCACATTTTCATCCTTGTTTCTCCAGTAGAAATCTTGGGGCACTCTTTGAGGTTCTTTATGTTGGATTGAATATTATGAATCTAAAATTGTTTGATGCATATCGTATAATCAACTCACGGATACTCGCGGTGATGTTGGAGTATCTAGGTGACATTAGAGTTGGTTGATGTGTATCATATGGTGTTATTTTAGTATGAACTCTTGGATAGATCGATCGGAAAGGGTAACTTGGTGTTATTTTAGTACAAACTCTTGGATAGATCGATCGGAAAGGATAACTTTGAGGTGGTTTCATATCCTACAGAAGAATTATTCTTATGTTCTCCGCTAGATAAGAACTTTGGAGTGATTCGTCATTGCACGTTGAGGGATGGTTATATGATCCAATTATATTAGCATTGTTGAGAGATTGCACTAGTGAAAGTATGAACCCTACACCTCATTTTCAAGCATTGCAACACCATTTGTGCTCACTTTTGTTACTCGTTACCTTGCTATTTTTTATTGTTACTATTACAAAAATCAATATCTACTATCATTAATTACTACACTTGTATTACTATTTCTTCACTGAACTAGTGCACCTATACAATATACCATTGTATTTGGTGTGTTGGAGACACAAGAGACTTTTTATTATTTGGTTGCAGGGTTGCTTGAGAGAGACCATCTTCATCCTACGCCTCCCATGGATTGATAAACCTTAGGTCATCCACTTGAGGGAAATTTGCTACTGTCCTACAAAACTCTGCGCTTGGAGGCCCAACACGAGTCTACGAGAACAAGTTGTGCAGTAGACATCGAACGGCGGGTGCACATGGCGGAGATCATCCCCGAGTCCACCAGTGGGTCATGGATGGTGGCCTTTGCAGGCGAAGACCACCTTTTGCCAGGATAGACTGTGCTCCTGCCCCCCTTCAAACTTGCCGTTGTGTGGCAACCCTTCCCGCTAATGTTTTTAGGGGAAGAGGACCAATGCATGTATAAAAGGAGGGCAGGGTGCCGCTGTAGAGAAGATCGACCCCCCGAACCCTAACCTTGTACTCTGTACCTGTAGTGAGAGCAATCCCAACCAAGCAGGAGTAGGGTTTTACACCGCAAGGTGGCCCAAACCTGGGTAACCGTTGTGTCACCGGCCCGCTCCCGCTAGCTCGCACCGTAGCCTCGTCGTGGTTAGCTGCAGGGAAAGACGGGGTGGTAGGAACAAGTGCACCCCAGTGTTTGAACCTTTGGGTCCCTGGAGCCCGGTTTCCGACATTTGGCGTGCCAGGTAGGGGTGCACTGTCGTTCTTCCGCTCCGCTTCGTATTCCACTCTGTTAGCTTCACGGCCGACCCTCGTTGCGAGCGTGCTAAGCGCAGGGTAAGTCGCGTGGCCCAGATGGAGCCTGTTAGCCACGACAACCGCCACATCGACCGACCTTGCTTCTCATGAGTAGCAGGACTCCTACATGCACCCCTCCGTGCGGTCGGACGACCGCACCGCCACGACCTCTTCCTCCCTTGCCCATCGTGGGGCGCCGGACGCGCAGGCCACGTTGCTCATTGCGCGCGAGCTGCTCCGTTACCGTCCAGCTGACGCCGGCTATGACGCTTGGCTTGGTCGCATCACCGAGCTTGTCAATGATATGTCTCCAACATATCTATAATTTATGAAGTATTCATGCTATTATATTATCTGTTTTGGATGTTTATGGGCTTTACTAAACACTTTTATATTATTTTTGGGACTAACCTATTAACCGGAGGCCTAGCCCAAATTGTTTTTTTCTTGCCTATTTCAGTGTTTCGAAGAAAAGGAATATCAAACGGAGTCCAAATGGAATGAAACCTTCGGGAGAGTTTATCGGTGTACAAAAGTAGGGGCTCTTCTTTTGACCCCTCTACTTGTGCACGGGCAGTCGGAGCCGCGTGCCACGGCCACACTTAGCAGGGCAGAGGAGGGAAGTCGGAGAGAAGCCACGGTACGATACAACCAAGGCAACGCCAAGACCAGAAATGCAGGAAAAGCAAGAGGGCGAGGTGGACTCCCTCGGCAAGATCCTTGCCGAGGTAGCCTCCGCAGCCCCGACAAGAGCCTTGCCGGGGCAACTTGCCTAATGCCAGCGGAGCAAGCCACCCTTGAACCCACGGGCTCCAACCCAACCAACTACATTGGAACCAAGGCTCGGGAGGCGCCTCTGTGGTGGCATGCAGATCTTCGTCAAGATCATAAACATGCGAGATCAGATGAGCACTAGAAGACGGCGACCGTCGGCGGGATCCTAGCCGAGGAAATCCGTAAGACCCTCGGCAAGACCCTTGCCGGGGACGACTGCGACGCCACAACAAGACCCTTGTCGGGCCCCTGACAAGACCCTTGCCGAGGGCATCAGCAGGGCCACTGCCAGGCCCGTGCCAGCCAAGACTCCACCACCGTCCCCAAGTAGCTGCTCGCTCAACCAGCCGGGCAGGCACCTACGTGGCGATGGGCGGCCTCTACACCAACTCAGCAAGCACCTTCGTGGCGGCATACGACCCTTCATGAAGTCTCCACCACCGCGCCAGCCCAGCAGCCAGCCAACGTGGCGCCGCGATGCCTCATCAGCTCGGACGCGTGTCGAGGCCACGCAAGGCAGCGACGACTGGGAGATGCTTCCCTGGCGTCCTCGATAAAGTGAGAGGGGCACGTCGGCAGCGCATTAAATGCATTTGTCCGACGGGGCCAGAGGATAGACTCATCCACTGTAGACCTTTCCACCTCCTGTGTGCCACTGTTGCAACCTCTTTTCGCCTATAAAAGGAGGCCCGAGGCGTCCAGGAGGGGGATTCGGCTCTTTTGGGCAAGTTGCACCCCGTAGCTAGCTCAATAACACAAGAACACTCAAATACATCCACCAAAGCAGGACTAGGGTATTGCGCATCTTCGCAGCCCGAACCTGGGTAAACGATCCATGTGCTTCCTGTCAGATCTGCTCTTTGCACAACCTCGCGCTCGCCAACCGTAGAAGGGATCCCAGTGACCCCACAGGTGTCATTTCCACTGACATCTCTGGCGCGCCAGGTAGGGGGCGCAGTTGTGAAAATCGGGTCTCGCAGTCAGCCTAGCGGTTCTTGATCGTCATGGCTCCCAAGAAGAAGGCGGCCATGGCGGTCGGTTTGTCGGGAGCCGGACGGCCCGTACCGGTGTGGGCGAGCAGCGGGCCAGTCGCGGACAGAACCCGAGGTGCGACCCACGAGCACCAACATCGCTCTGGCAGTTAGAGCCTGCTGAGCGGCGTCGTTCGTGCGCAAGGCGACGGGCCGCACACCGCGAAATCTAGAGACGGAGCTGGGCCCCCCACAGGCGGCGCGGGACCCTTCAGGGACGTCGCCGTACCACCCACGGGTGGCGCGACGACCTCCAAGATACCCACTCCGACGCCCAAATCACGCTCTTCCCAGGATGTGCGCGACATGCAGCGTCACCACACCGGTGACCCTGGACACCGCCGTGGGGAGAGTCCTGTGCATCATTTGCGGGACGAAGGAGGTCAGCATGCCTGCCGAATTGCCGGTGAAAATGGCACACAGCCGCCGGGCCATGACAGAGCTCCTTCTAACGTGGTTAGAAGTCAAAGCGCGCCACGGTCCACGCAGCTTTCGCCGCCACCCACGCCAGCAGAAGCTTTGGCACGCGCGCAGCTGCTCCTCGACTTCCCTCCTGCTGCGAAGAAGCTCGACGAGTGGAGAGCCACTATCCGGAGCCTCGTCGGCGTCGCCAACAAAGACGAGCCACGACCGGCGGGGCCCTCAGGTCGGCGCTCCATCGAGCCACTGCACGCAAGTGGTGGAGGGGCCGGAGGCGCCGCGGCCACGATGCACTCTCCTCGACGCCAGCCACCGCGGATGTCGGTCCGTCGTGATGATGCTTGTGATAACATTTCCATAGCGTCGTCCGACCCACGGACCCACCGCGACCAACGCCAGGTTCTTAGGGAGCGAGCCCATGAAGACGCTCGAACCACCATCGAGCGCCGGCGCGATACACGCCACCAGTCAGATAGGCGGGCGGGGCCCGCTATGGACCACCCAACACCGGGAGGCTCCGGCGGCCGACCTTACGAGGTGGGTTGCCCAGCCTTTACCCGTGAGCTGCGGCAGTTCTAGTGGCCGTCCTGTAACACCCACGATGCGGCTATATCTCCCACATGTCGGAGCACGACTTGGAGGCATAACCGCATTGTAGGAAATGTCGCAAGAGGGGTAATCTTTACACATCCCATGTACTGAATAAGAAAGAGGTACATAGTTGGCTTACAATCGCCACTTCAAACAATACATAAATATAGCATTACAATCATCGAGATACAATCAAGGTCCGACTATGGAACCAAAATAAAGACAACCCCAAATTCATAAGATCCCCGATCGCCCCAACTGGGCTCCACTACTGATCGTCTGGAAAGGAAACATAGTATCGTCCTGAGTCATCATCGAACTCCCACTTGAGTTCACCCGCATCTCCTGGAACGGTATCATCGGCACCTGCATCTAGTTTTCGAAGTAATCTGCGAGTCACGAGGACTCAACAATCTCACACCCTCGCGATCAAGACTATTTAAGCTTATAGGTAGGGAAAAGGTATGAGGTGGAGCAAGCACTAGCATATATGGTGGCTAACTTATGCAAATGAGAGAGAGAGAAGAGAAGGCAAAGCACGTTCGAGAATGTATGATCAAGAAGTGATCCTAGACCACTTATGTTCAAGCATAACACGAGACCGTGTTCTCTTCCCGAACTCCGCCGAAAAGAGACCATCACGGCTACACACGCTGTTGATCCATTTTAATTAAGTTAAGTTTCAGGTTTTCTACAACCGGACATTAACAAATTCCCATCTGCCCATAACCGCGGGCACGGCTTTCGAAAGTTCAAATCCCTACAGGGGTGTCCCAACTTAGCCCATCACAAGCTCTCACGGTCAATGAAGGATATTCCTTCTCCCAGGACGACCCGATCAGACTCAGAATCTCGATTACAAGACATCTCGACAATGGTAAAACAAGTCCAGCAAAGCCACCCGAATGTGCCAACAAATCCTGATAGGAGCTGCACATATCTCATTCTCAGGGCACACCGGATAAGCAATCCGTACAACTAAAACCAACCCTCGAGTTTCCCCGAGGTGGCGCTGCAAGGGGCTCTAGTTTGGACCAACACTCAGAGGAGCACTAGCCTGGGGGTTTAAATAAAGATGACCCTTGAGTCTGCAGAACCCAAGGGAAAAAGGCTTAGGTGGCAAATGGTAAAACCAAGGTTGGGCCTTGCTGGAGGAGTTTTATTCAAGGCGAACTGTCAAGGGGTTCCCATTATAACCCAACCACGTAAGGAACGCAAAATCAAGGAACATAACACCGGCATGACGGAAACTAGGGCGGCAAGAGTGGAACAAAACACCAGGCATAAGACCGAGCCTTCCACCCTTTACCAATTATATAGATGCATTAAAGAAAAACAAGATATAATAGTGATATCCCAACAATAAACATGTTCCAACAAGGAACAAACTCCAATCTTCACCTGCAACTAGCAACGCTATAAGAGGGGCTGAGCAAAGCGGTAACATAGCGAAACAATGGTTTGCTAAGACAAGGTGGGTTAAAGGTTTGACATGGCAATATGGGAGGCATGATAAAGCATGTGGTAGGTATCGTAGCATAGGCATAGCAAAAGAGCGGGCAACTGGCAAGCAAAGATAGAAGTGATTTCGAGGGTATGGTCATCTTGCCTGCAAAGTTCTCCGAGTTGACGTAAGCTTGATCCTCGTAAGCGTACTCAACGTGTTCCTCGATCACGTACTCGTCTCTCGGCTCTACCCAAAGCAAGACACAAGCAAAGGGAACCACGATCAACCAAGGTGCAATGCGCAAGCAACATGATGCAAAACATGACATGATATGCGGGATGTGATATGCAATGCATATGCGTGCTCTAGAAGGAAAAGGTTGAACTAGGACTCAACTTGGAAAACCAAGAGTGCTGCTGGAAAGATGAGTTGATTTCGGTCGAAATCGATATAAAGATCACCGGAATCGGATGCACGGTTTGCAAATGGCAAGCAAAACAATAATGGCACAAAAGTGCGATTAACAGCACGATGCCATCTAAATGCATCAAGAGAAATAAGCTACTGCACTCTAACATAGCAACAAAGCACATGGCAGTGATCCACTCAAGATGCTTGACAAAAGATGAACACTGAGATACAGCTAGTTCAGACAATAGCAGGTTCAAACAAGCATGGAAAAAGTGCAAAAGATATCAGGTTCACAGACTTAGTGAAAATAACATGTCAGGATTTAACATCAGGAAGCAATGTTTAGAGCAAGATAACAACATGCTACAGGAACATATCATGGCACTGATCCACTGTAGACCTTTCCACCTCCTGTGTGCCACCGTGGCAACCTCTTTTCGCCTATAAAAGGAGGCCTGAGGCGTCCAGGAGGGGGATTCGGCTCTTTTGGGCAAGTTGCACCCCGTAGCTAGCTCAAGAACACAAGAACACTCAAATACATCCACCAAAGCAGGACTAGGGTATTACACATCTTCGCGGCCCGAACCTGGGTAAACGATCCATGTGCTTCCTGTCAGACCTGCTCTTTGCACAACCTCGCGCTCGCCAACCGTAGAAGGGATCCCAGTGACCCCATAGGTGTCGTTTCCACCAACATCTCTGGCGCGCCAGGTAGGGGGCGCAGTTGTGAAAATCGGGTCTCGCAGTCAGCCTAGTGGTTCTTGATCGTCATGGCTCCCAAGAAGAAGGCGGCCATGGCGGTCGTTTTTTCGGGAGCCAGACGGCCCGTATCGGTGCGGGCGAGCAGCGGGCTAGTCGTGGACAGAACCCAAGGCGCGACCCGCGAGCACCAACATCGCTCTGGCAGTCAGAGCCTGCTGAGCGGCGTCGTTCGTGCGCAAGGCGACGGGCCGCACACCGCGAAATCCAGAGACGGAGCTGGGCCCCCCGCAGGCGGCGCGGGACCCTTCGGGGACGTCGCCGTACCACCCACGGGTGGCGCGGCGGCCTCCAAGATACCCACTCCGACGCCCACATCACGCTCTTCCCAGGATGTGCGCGACATGCAGCGTCACCACGCCGGTGACCCTGGACACCGCCGTGGGGAGAGTCCTATGCATCATTTGCGGGACGAAGGAGGTCAGCATGCTTGCCGAATTGCCGGTGAAAATGGCACACAGCCGCCGGGCCGTGACAGAGCTCCTTCTAACGTGGCTAGAAGTTGAAGCGCGCCACGGTCCACGCAGCTTTCGCCGCCACCCACGCCAGCAGGAGCTTTGGCATGCGCGCACCTGCTCCTCGACTTCCCTCCTGCTGCGGAGAAGCTCGATGAGTGGAGAGCCACTATCCAGAGCCTTGTCGGCGTCGCCAACAAAGACGAGCCACGACCGGCGGGGCCCTCAGGTCGGCGCTCCATCGAGCCACTGCACGCCAGTGGTGGAGGGGCCGGAGGCGCCGCGGCCACGGTGCACTCTCCTTGACGCCAGCCACCGCGGATGTCGGTCTGTCGTGATGACGCTTGTGATAACATTTCCATAGCGTCGTCCGACCCACGGACCCACCGCGACCAACGCCAGGTTCTTAGGGAGCGAGCCCATGAAGACGCTCGAACCACCATCGAGCGCCGGCGCGATACACGCCACCAGTCAGACAGGCGGGCGGGGCCTGCTATGGACCACCCAACACCGGGAGGCTCCGGTGGCCGACCTTACGAGGTGGGTTGCCCAGCCTTTACCCGTGAGCTGCGGCAGTTCCAGTGGCCGCCCTGTAACACCCACGACGCGGCTATATCTCCCACCTGTCGGAGCACGACTTAGAGGCACAACCGCATTGTAGGCAATGTCGCAAGAGGGGTAATCTTTACACATCCCATGTACTGAATAAGAAAGAGGTACATAGTTGGCTTACAATCGCCACTTCAAACAATACATAAATATAACATTACAATCATCCAGATACAATCAAGGTCCGACTACGGAACCAAAATAAAGACAACCCCAAATGCATAAGATCCCCGATCGCCCCAACTGGGCTCCACTACTGATCGTCTGGAAAGGAAACGTAGTATCGTCCTGAGTCCTCATCGAACTCCCACTTGAGTTCACTCGTATCTCCTGGAACGGTATCATCGGCACCTGCATCTAGTTTTGGAAGTAATCTACGAGTCACGAGGACTCAGCAATATCACACCCTCGCGATCAAGACTATTTAAGCTTATAGGTAGGGAAAAGGTATGAGGTGGAGCAAGCACTAGCATATATGGTGCCTAACTTACGCAAATGAGAGCGAGAAGAGAAGGCAAAGCACGTTCGAGAATGTATGATCAAGAAGTGATCCTAGACCACTTACGTTCAAGCATAACACGAGACGGTGTTCTCTTCCCGGACTCCGCCGAAAAGAGACCATCACGGCTACACACGCTGTTGATCCATTTTAATTAAGTTAAGTTTCAGGTTTTCTACAACCGGACATTAACAAATTCCCATCTGCCCATAACCGCGGGCACGGCTTTCGAAAGTTCAAATCCCTATAGGGGTGTCCCAACTTAGCCCATCACAAGCTCTCACGGTCAACGAAGGATATTCCTTCTCCCAGGACGACCCGATCAGACTCGGAATCTCGATTACAAGACATCTCGACAATGGTAAAACAAGTCCAGCAAAGCCACCCGAATGTGCCGACAAATCCCGATAGGAGCTGCACATATCTCATTCTCAGGGCACACCGGATAAGCAATCCGTACAACTAAAACCAACCCTCGAGTTTCCCTGAGGTGGTGCTGCAAGGGGCTCTAGTTTGGACCAACACTCAGAGGAGCACTGGCCCGGGGGCGGGGGGGGGGTTAAAATAAAGATGACCCTTGAGTCTGCAAAAAAGGCTAGGTGGCAAATGGTAAAACCAATGTTGGGCCTTGCTGGAGGAGTTTTATTCAAGGCGAACTGTCAAGGGGTTCCCATTATAACCCAACCGCGTAAGGAACGCAAAATCAAGGAACATAACACCGGCATGACGGAAACTAGGGCGTCAACAGTGGAACAAAACACCAGGCATAAGGCCGAGCCTTCCACCCTTTACCAAGTATATAGATGCATTAAAGAAAAACAAGATATAATAGTGATATCCCAACAATAAACATGTTCCAACAAGGAACAAACTCCAATCTTCACTTGCAACTAGCAACGCTATAAGAGGGGCTGAGCAAAGCGGTAACATAGCCAAACAACGGTTTGCTAGGACAAGGTGGGTTAAAGGTTTGACATGGCAATATGGGAGGCATGATAAAGCATGTGGTAGGTATCATAGCATAGGCATAGCAAAAGAGCGGGCAACTGGCAAGCAAAGATAGAAGTGATTTCGAGGGTATGGTCATCTTGCCTGCAAAGTTCTCCGAGTTGACGTAAGCTTGATCCTCGTAAGCGTACTCAACGGGTTCCTCGATCACGTACTCGTCTCCCGGCTCTACCCAAAGCAAGGCACAAGCAAAGGGAACCACGATCAACCAAGGTGCAATGCGCAAGCAACATGATGCAAAACATGACATGATATGCGGGATGTGATATGCAATGCATATGCGTGCCCGAGAAGGAAAAGGTTGAACTAGGACTCAACATGGAAAACCAAGAGTGCTGCTGGAAAGATGAGTTGATTTTGGTCGAAATCGATATAAAGATCACCGGAATCGGATGCACGGTTTGCAAATGGCAAGCAAAACAATAATGGCACAAAAGTGCGATTAACAGCACGATGCCATCTAAATGCATCAAGAGAAATAAGCTACTGCACTCTAACATAGCAACAAAGCACATGACAGTGATCCACTCAAGATGCTTGACAAAAGATGAACACTGAGATACAGCTAGTTCAGACAATAGCAGGTTCAAACAAGCATGGCAAAAGTGCAAAAGATATCAGGTTCACAAACTTAGTGAAAATAACATGTCAGGATTTAACATCAGGAAGCAATGTTTAGAGCAACATAACAACATGCTACAGGAACATATCATGGCAAAGAAAGGCATGGCATGAAACTACTCAAAGCATATAACAAAAGTCCTTTACTGACCATAAGCCAAAAGGGATCAGAAAATACAATGGCAACCATGTAAAAATAGCAAGTTTCGTTAACAGATTCAGACTTAGCAGAAAACTGGACATGGCAAAAACACAGAGTTACGTAGGCATGTTTGCGAGCTCGATGCACTCGCCACAAGGCATTGCATGACAAACTAAGCATACACCCAGCAACAAGACATGATCAATAAGCTAACCATGGCAAGAACACTCTCATAGCATGCAAGGATAAACTACAACAACCTCGGGAAAATTGATTAACATGTAAACAATCTGCCATGAACATTTTATAGAAAAAGTAGAGCAAGATTGGGTCATGCTAGGGTACTCCATAATTTCAAACAAAGCCATGGATGGATAGAAGATAACAATATCTCAAAATCATCCTTACTGATCATGCTCAAAAGAGGCATGTATCACTCTGTAGCAACATGAATATATGGCATAAAAATATCATCAGGGAAATGACTTAGAAGAATTCTAAGTCCCTGAAATCAGCAACATCACGAGAGCTACTTTGCATGCTTGTGCTAGTCACCACATTGATCACAAAAATACATGGCATACACCCCTGTAAAGATGGCATGGCATACAACAAAACACATGTAGGGGTCAAGATCATAGGAGGCACACATTAATCATGGCAAAAATGACAAATGTTCATAAACTATTAAGAAACAGAAACTAACATTACATAGCACTCTTGCAACAACATTTAGGGAATCAAGATGAACTCAAATGAACATGGTGCAATGGAATGAAATGAAGTGCACATCCAGACGAACAATTTGATATATCACACGCACAAAACGGAGCTACGGATGCAAAGTTACGATGCGATGAAGAATGCTAAAAATAATGCAAACTTAGGGCAAAAATGAGGTCAACCCTAGGGTTACTGTAGCAGATCTGGATCGCACGCGGATCAAGGTTGACCGGATCCTCTCGCCGGAGTATAAGGTGGCCGCCGAAGTAGAGGGAGGCGGTGGCCGGACTTGGGTCGCCGGATCCGGAGACGGGGGACGGCGGCGGAGGTGGTTCTCCGGTGACCGGCGCCGGCCGGAGATGCGGGCGGCGATGGCCGGACGGCGGGCGGCGAGGGGCTGGCACGAGCCGGGCGGTGCGGCGAGCTGGCGAACTACGACGAAGGCGGAGCGGGGCGGCGCTCGGGTGCGGGCGGCGGCCGACTGGGCCTCGGGGGCCCGCCTCGGGCCTGGCGGACCGGCGGTGATGTGGGGCGCGGCGCGTCAGTGAACCAGGAGGCGACACATGGCGGCGGCGAGGGCGGCGGACATGTCCGGCCGATGGGGAGGAAATGTCTGGCGGCGCGAGGGGAAGTAGGTTAGGGTTTCATCCGCAAATTTTGGGGGGATGCACCTATTTATAGATAGAAGGAGCTAGGAGACTCCAAATTGAGCACGGTTTTCGGCCACGCGATCGTGATCGAACGACCTAGATGATGGAGGGGGTTTAGGTGGGTTTTGGGCCAGTTTGGAGAGGTGTTGGGCTGCAACACACACGAGGCCTTTATGGTTCCTCGGTTAACCGTTGGAGTATCAAACGAAGTCCAAATGGCACGAAACTTGACAGGCGGTCTACCGGTAGTATACCAAGTCTTATTGGCAAGTCTCAGTCCAATCCAAGAACGTTTAACACTCGCACATGAAAAGAGGCAAAAGGGGACACCGGAGGACATAGGAGTGCCGGAATGCAAAACGGACAACAGGGAAAATGCTCGGATGCATGAGACGAACACGTATGCAAATGCGATGCACATGATGACATGATATGAGATGCATGACAAAGACAAAAGCCAAACAAAGACAAAACCCAACAACGAGGAATCTCATAACTTAGTGCCGAAAATGGCAAGAGTTGGAATACAAATATGGCAAGTTACATACGGGGCGTTACACGTCCCACCGCATGTTCAAGCCCGACGTCAGCGAGAAGTACAATGGCAAGACCCATCCATTAGAGTTCCTCAGCATCTACACCATCGCGATGCAAGCCGGTGGAGCTCGTGACGACAAGGTGCTTTCCAACTAATTCCCGTTGGCCCTGAAACCCAATTTCACACTACAAAAAAAATACACTTCCGTGATGATACGTGTTTGTCACAGTAGGTCATGTTTTCTGTCATGCATGTACATCCATGACAATTTTATGACAGAATCAAGATAGTCATACCTATGCTGTCGTAGAAGTGTTACATGGCATTACCAAAATCATCATCACGGAAGTGTCCACTTCCATGACGATAAATCGCGCGTCACAGAAGTGCTTTCGTCAAGGGTGACCGACACGTGGCATCCACCGTAACGGAACACCGTTAAGCTATCGGGTCCGGTTTTGGATCCGATAACCCGCTAACAGCCCCGACCAATGGGGATTTTCCACGTGTAAAATCATCATTGGCTGGAGGAAACACGTGTCAGCTCACCGTTGGGACAGATGTCATCCACTCATTAGACCGAAGGCGCCTATGATACGTCAACACGTGGCACGGCCGAACAGAGGCCCATTCCTGTGAAAAGGCCGGCCCATTTGACTTGGTCAAAAGGTGGCGGCCGGCCCACGAAAAGCCTGTTAACGACCTGTTCGCATATAGCCCATTTACAGCCCGCTAACCCGGGGCCCATTACGACCTATCCGAGTTAGGCCCAGTAGCGTCATCTGGGCCGTCCAATATGATTCCATCCCATTTTAAGTTCCAGCCCATGTATGGCCCATGACGTATTTCGGCCCATATGAGGCCCTTTGTAACTCTTGGCCCATTAACGGACCGTGGTGAAACTGGCCCGTACTGAACAGTGTATCACTTTATACCCATTAACAACCCATTAATCCATTGGGCCGTTTGCAGCCCATGTTATCTTTCGGCCTTCTCATGGCCCATTTATTCTTGGGCTCATTTCCAGCATTCTGTTACTTACGGCCCGTTACTGCCATTTTCTGCTTGTGGGCCAAATTCAGCCCGTGGTTACAGTCGGCCCGTTTGTGGCCCGTTAATACGTTGGGCCATTTTCACAGCGTCATCAAATACGGCCTATTAACGATGACCCATTATGGTCAGCCCATGAACGGACGACTCCAACTCTAGCCCGTTTACGGCCATAACGCGGTCTGTTTTTGGCCCATGTTTGGCTAATCGATCATACGACCCGTCTAAGGCCCATTGATGGTACGGCCCATAGAAGGCCCATTGTTTCTACGGCCCGTAGAAGGCCCATTGTTTCTACGGACCGTAGAAGGCCCATTGTTTCTACGGCCCGTAGGAAGCCCAGTGTCAGTACAGTAAATATGTAGCCCATGGCCTGTTAAAGGCGGGAAACTACTATAGGTTTAGACCTGCTAATGGCCCAAGATGATTATAGGCCCACGTTTTGGCCCATATGAGTAACGGGCCGGCCTGAAGACCAACAACACTGAGATCCACTGAACCTTCCGGCCTAAATTACAGCATACCGACCAAAGAATAAACCTAGACTATACAACAAAGAAATTACGGCATATTACATCCACTGGGAATCAAAGTTCGCTACCGGTGATAATAAAGCACAACATGACCGCGGATTACATACACTGGGCATCAAAGGTCGCCACCAGTGCATATAAACGCGCCGACAAAAGAATATACAAAACTGAGAGCACTTTAGAAGGCACTAGACCTAGGAAGCTCGGGCCCCGCAAGCAGCCAAACAAGCTGATGAGACCTCAGTTGTGTCAATGATAGATGCTTCATCCCTAGCTGTATGGCACCATAGTGCGCAAGGCAGTCCCCTGACATCTTCATTACATCTTTGACTTCAAGTCGGAGCTGAGCTGAAGCAATCCTTTCTGCTTTAAGCTGAGATTGAAGAAGCCAAACTGACTGAGGCAGCGATTGCATAGAGGTTGTCTCACACCTGCTGGTGAGTAGCTTCAACTCACTGTCTTCATCAAGACAGGACCTTGGGGTCATCTCGCTGTCCTCAAGATGGTTTGGCTCACTATCTTTCATAAAGTTCTTCCTGGCATAAGAGATACGACTCTGAAAGAGAAACAAGGAGACACGTAACAGGTTTCACAATTATATAAGCAAATAAATGGATCTGTTCTGCATAAGGAACATGTTTTTACAATTACAATTTAAAACTGGTAGTTGTTGCAAACATCCAATCAGATGTAAACAGTAGTGGAGGAAATGATGCCTATCCAAATCTATACTAGAACAAAGTTTGAAGGCTTGAGAAGGATGAACTGACATTACATGTTAACACAGGCTGGACAAAGCCCTTCTCCATGTTGATGGAAAGATAATTCAATAAATTCCCCAAAGAAAATTCTTTATAAGCGTTGCCATTATTCTACATATTGCAAAGAGTAAATATAGATCAAATAATATTGGAAGAAATAGAGGATAATGAAGCTCAGGTGTAGACTAATGATACATAATCAAATAGCAATTAATTAAGTACAACGTTACAAGGCAAAAGGTGCTGACAAGAGGAATGCAGACATCAACTTGTGCAGTGGCATTGGCTTTATTCAACATTTTGGTAAGAGTAAATGTAGATACGATAATTTGGAGAAAGTGGAGGGCAGGGCAGATAAGATGCAGAGTAATGCTAGACAATCAACTATCTCGCGATGCATGTACAGTAATACCACCACCGCCCGTTATTAGTTGTCACTCAAATGGATGTATCTAGCACTATTAAGTTCTAAATACATCCAATTGATCAACAATTAATTCGATACAGAGGGAGTACAGACAACAGGTACTTACATGAGCAATCCAAAACTTCATAACCATTGTGTTAATTCTACATTTATCTAAGAGTAAATATAGATCTTATAATTTCAAGCAAAGGGAGGATAAAGAAGCAAACATTTACAATGATGCTACATAATCAAACAGCAATGAGTGTAAGTATGCTGGCAAAGGGCAAGAGGTACTGCCAAGAGCAATGCAGAGCCCAGTATTGTTGTGAGATCCTATGGTCCTTTGAGCAAGGAGATTCATCTGAAATTAGTTTTCATACAAGAGAGAAGGTAAGGCACATGCAGAAATTTAGGAGTTCAAATTTTGAATTGATATCATAGACAGTACCTGATGCTGGGCTGTCAGCAGTTCTAATAGGGGTTTGGCCACTGGAGTAGGGGTAAAGTCTGTTACAGTTGGGCATGTGTTTTCTGTGTCTACTGATCTATCTGATTTAACAGGTATCACTACCTTTTCCAAATACCTAGTTTGTACTCCTTGAGGCTCTGCAATCACCCTCTTCCTTTTGGACATCTATTACGAAAGAACAACATTTGACTGGAAAAACATAGTATGACGACACATGGAATAGGTACAGAAAATGGATAGGTATGGCATATACTCATATATGATGCTTAAACTAAGCAGATGGTGTAACAAAGTAGAAGTAATGCAAGAGGTCAGATGCAAAATATGTGCAACCAATACAACCTTTCCAAGTTAGAGCATGCACCTTGATGGGTGAATAAGATAGGCCATCCTCCACCATGCCAAGTTTGTTAGCTAGTGGATTGTTCCGCAATATTCCTCTTGTGCGCCCATTCTCATATTCATTTTGATAATGTTCAATACCTGACATGCATGAAAACATAAAACAAGTGAGATTATCTTTGTAATGCAGAAGTGATTCTAATCCAATACTTCCTCCCTGTAAACCCCTTTGTGCTATCTTTGCAATTCTTCTAAGAGGTGCCATGCATCCTGTAATTTGGTGTGTGCATTAATATAATGTGGCCTACTACTCAAAATATGAGAGCTCCAGAAGTGATGATACTTCGCAGATGACAGCTTCAACATATAGTAAAGAAGAACAAGTCGACCTGACCTGACAGATTCAAAATATACTAAGGGAGAATAACCTGACCTGACCAGTCGACCGCAAGAGAAGAGGATCATCTTAAAGAAGAGCAGAAGAGCAAGCAGATTGAAGATATTACAAGTCTTTCTATACAATGTCAGTTGGCCACCCATGATGAACCAGAGCGCACAGAGAAATACTATTCCTTCCGGTCTCTCCATATGTGGCTCACATGCATTTTGAAACTAAAGTAGGAACATTTAGCTGACCAATTAAACATCTCTTAGTTTTACTAATATCAGCATAATATCATATTTGAATTTGTACAACTAAGCTTGTTTAGCTCGATGGGTGGAGCAGTGCTATTACGACACGAACCACGTAGGCTGATCGTGGCCATCATAAAATGGGGAAACCGTAAGCATGATGAGTATAGTGTTGACCGTGGCAGTGGGATGGCAGATCTGAAGCTGCAAACTGCGCAAAGGGTAGTTAGCAACCGATATTTTCTTTGAAATAACAACTAAGATTTGATATGGACAAGAAAGTACACTCAACAAGTGACAAAGAAATGCAATTCTACTGTCTCTCTATATGTCGCGACATGCATTTGGAAACTCAAGTGGGACCTTTAGCTAACCAATTAAATGTGTCTGATAACTAATATTAGTATCATATCACAATCATATTTGAACAAGTAAGCTTTGGAATTTTGAGTGTTGTGTTGTTTAGCTTGAAGGGTGGAGTAATGCTAGTATGACAGAAAGCACCTACGCAGATCATAGTAGAGTAGATAAAAGGGGAAAACCCTAAGCATCAAGAGTAAAATCAGGAAAGTGGAACTAGCTGGACCAGTGGGTGGCGCACATGCTTTTCGAAACGAATATAGTAACATTAGGTAACCAATTAAACGTTCACTGTTTTAGTAATATGAGCATCATATCAGATTCGTATTTCAACACGTAAGCTTTGGAATTATGAGTGGCATGTTGTTTCGCTTGATGGGTTGAGGTCTTGAGGAGCAGTGCTAGCACGACACGAAGTAGTGAAGCACCTACGATGATGGTAGTGAATATAAAGGGGGGAAACCATAAGCTTTACGAGTATAGTGACCGTGACATGGCGGATCTGAAGGTGCAAACCGGACAAAGCTACTTCGCAACCAATGTTTGCATTCAACTAGCCACTACGATTTGGTACAGACAAGAAAAGTACAGTAAACAATTTAAGATCTATTTTCCGGGTGAGATCAATAACTTAAGCACATATGGAAGAGTACCACCTCTCTTGCGACGCCGTGTAGGCCCCTGCTGATACGTTGAGGGTGCTACAGGTGCGATGGCTGTTGGCGGCGGGGAAGAAGACTTTAGATGGTAGACGGCCGGGTTGGGGGATAATCCTGTTGCCGTGGACGAGGCGGTCATAGGAGCGGCAACGACAAAGTGGACGACGACGCCGATGAAGCGAGACGACGTGATGAAAGGATCCTGGTCCGGCGCCGTGGATGAGAGACGTCCATCTCTTGAAGTGGACGACGGGGTAGGGGTAGCGGCTCCAGCAAGGTGGAGGATGGGTTGGCGGACGGAGGAGGCTGGTCGCAGTGGGGAGGTTGTCGTGGCGCCGACGACGTATGAATGGGGAAATGGAGGGGGAGGGGGGATCTCAAACTTTGGGACGCGCTTGTCTGAAATGTGGGAAAGTTATGAACTTATCCCCCATTTAAAATTTCGGACATCACGTCGGTTGGGGATAGGACGGTAATCTCGCATCTCCCAAATATTTGCCGGTAATGATTTCGGGCGAGGAGAGGGTGTTTTGCCGCCCATGGTTGGCGCCCACGGTGTATGAACGGGGCTGACAGGTAGGGCGGTTGTGTCACGTCCGAGGGAAGTTACACATCTGCCCCTATTTAAAATATTAGCCTACATCGATTTCGGACGAGGAGAGTTTGTTTTGCCGCCCACCGTGGATGAATGGGGAAATGGAGGGAGAGACACATGTCTTTCAGACGAGCTTGAATCAAATGTGTTTTGCCACCCACGTTTGGCGCCCACCGTGTCTGAATGGGCTCAGAGGCCGTCGTGTCACGTCTGATTGAAGTTACTAGTCTACCCCTATCGACAACAGTGTAAATCCGGTCGATAAGGATGTCAAGTGTCAGGGGTAGACAGTAATTTCCACCTCGCAAACACTTGCTTCGGGAAGCCCACAAATGATAGTGGGTGTTTAGCCGCTTCGTTCAAAACTTGGGAGAATTAGCATTCACGTTTGCCCTAGGCCCTGGCAACTAAATCCAAATCCAATTTTTATTCGATTACGAATATCCACAGATAATTCTATGTTTTGTTATTTATTTCTTCAAAACCACAACAAAGATTTATTCCACCTTTATATATGATTATGATTTAGAAATGCCGTGATCTTCGAATTCAGTAGGTTGGATACACTTTGAGTCAAACAGTTATTTCATCCAATACAATATGCTCACACGAAAAACAGTTCACCTTATGTCAATCATACAAGTACTGAGGATTACCTCGCCGAAAAAATTCGGATCATTACAACACATGGACAACATGGGGGGTCTTACAACATAATCCATTCAGAGACATGACACAACATGCAAGTACAATAATCTAATGACAATTTCAACTGCTATCTAAAGAAGAACTGGGATTACCCTGGGCTTCAGATAGCAGAAGCAGCAGGACCTCCTCCGTCTTCAAATGCAACATTCTTACTTCCTCCAATTCTTGGGTTGCTTGCATAATGCGTGCAGCTAATTGCATAATTTCCAGCTTCAAGATCGAGATTACCTCATTCATGGCAGCCACACCATCTCTTTCTGCCTCTAGTAGAGCCTCAAGAACTATAATATCTGTGCTCAGACTGCTCTCCGGCGGTGTTGCTTCTGAACTGCTACCATCTGGTAACATGGATCGCGCACTGCTTCCACAAATAGATTCTGGGGTTGTACATCGTGTCCTAGTGTGATCGGCATCCTGAATGGTTTTCGCTGGACATAAGTAAGAGATAGTTATCGCATGGTCCAAGGAGTAAGCTTACATCGTAAACGACATACGAATTATTGCTGAGCATGGCAAGCTATATTTAAATGGTTTGAAGCAGCATCAGCCGAAAAGAAATTAAAATGGTAAGATGAAACTAGGGATGTAAGTGGCAAATAAACGACATCCGCCAGTCCCATCTAGTTAGTTTTTGCTAGCTCCCTGGTTCATTTTCCTGAAAAAACAAAAACTCTTTTGAACTATCATACCACTAGTGGGCTTTAATCAGGACTAAACGGGACCCAGTTGACATCCCTAGTTGAAAGGGATTGTACCACCGCTATATTTAAGTTGCAAGGCATCTAAGCAGTTGAAATAATCTGAGAAAGCACTTAACAGTGTGGCCTCATATAAACTACGAAGACAGTCTTGTGATGAAGTTCAGAGGAAAAGTTAAGGACTCAAATGAACTAGGCATGCATTTCTTTACGATAGTACAGCAGGCACTGCTGACATATTGGCCAACTCAGGTATAGCGTAACAAGTAACAAACAAGCATTCGAATCAAGCAATACAGCAAAGCAGACAACTGAACTATTTGTTCTTTTGCAGGATTACAGGTTGAGGGCACAAGCCAAGAAAGCAGCCCACACGCATTACATTTCACATGTACTAAAACACATTGGCTTACCATATGTTGCTGTGAAGCCTCACTGCTGTTGCAATGTTCTTTGAAGATATCGTCGGCATCCCGTGGTTGCAAATCTACTTGTTGAAGTTTATTCTGCACCCTCTATTTAGGTAAAATTAATTTTAATCGCATGCACTGGTTTGAATTGATCATCAATGGTTCATCTAAACTAATGAAAGAAGGGTGTGTGCATACACGACAATATATCTGCTTCCCTCTATTTTTATGCTTGTTCGAGGTGCCAGCCCCCAAAGAACAAATATTTTGCTTGATGGGGTTGGCAGCTCCATAACTAATAGAAGCATAAAATTAGTCAGGCAACTTGGGAAGATCAAGAACACACAAAAAATTAATGAACAGAGGATCGTAGCAGTGATGTAATAACTAGCATCAGAAAATGTAGGGTAAAATGAACAAAAACCAGCGGAACCACATGCTAGTTTGCTAATGTGTAATTAAGCATAGAGAACATGAAGCAGTCTGATGGAACCAACAGGTGGCATCAGAACAACACCATTATCATAAATATAGCATGCAAGAAGTAAAATAGTAGGCAGTGATATCTAGGAAGTACAGTAATACTTAGGACAAAACTAAAGCATATTAACTATATGTGCACTGGTATGTAATTTAGCACATGTAACATGTTCACTGCCAGAAGTATGGCCCTACAGGTGCAAGCAGAATAATGCGTCTCATGAAAAACTGAATGATGCCCTGAAGAAATTCAAAGGTGCGGTGCTTATGCTAAGAAAGTGAACGTAGGCGCCGGCCGTTGGGTAATAGTACCTGATTCTCGGCGGCGTATGGGTATCATTGGCAGACTTGATAGCTAAGGATCATCGGTGGTGCTCGTGTTGCGGTTGAGTTTGGGCCGGTTGTCGCCATCGCTGAAGCGGCTCCGGTGCTACGGTTGCGGCGCCTGTCGACATACAAGAAAGCTCATCTGTGGTAAGTGAACAGTTGCACAATAAAGAGAAAAACCAAAGGAATACAGATCGAAATAACCTGATGAGGCTGTGGTGTCGGTAAAGCAGGGCCGGTGGAGTTGAATATGGTGTCCGTGGAGTGGGTCCGGTGCAGTGGACGAAGGCTTCGGCGGGCGGGTTGTACAGTGCTTTCAATGAGATGGATCTGTTGCGGCGGACGAGGGCTTGTATGAAGGGCCAACGAAGGGACAGAGGAGGGAGTCAGTGAAGGGCCTACACTATGGTGGACGAGGGCACCGGTTAAGCAGATCCGGTGCGGTGGACCATGATGCCGGTCAAGGAGATCTGGAGCGGTGTACAAGCGAGTCGCTGAAGCGGTTCCGGTGAAGTGGTGAGTTGGCAGTTGGGGGTTCCAAGGTGCGGAAGGTAGATCCATCGGTGTGTGAGGTCCACCGCTGCGGCGGAGGACTAGATTCGGCGGCTTGCCATGGTTGGGGGGGAGGGGCTCTGGGGAAGAATGTTGGGGGTAAAGAGGGGAAACAAATGGAGTTACCAAAGCAGCCCTTTTCCGTTCATGTGGCAGGGGTAAAACAGGAATATCGTAGGGCTAAACTTTCGGGTGCGAGATATTTCGATGTGAGCGGGATGTTTGAAAGCTTTTGGCGCCTGAAATTATATTCTGCTCTTGTACGACCGACTATGATATCATGACCGAGAATTTGTTTGTTTTGCACGCAAAAAAGTGCAAGTTTTGAAAATCAATGTCTCCAACTCGAAACTTAGATTGTCCATTCAATTCAAATATGGATCATTGAGCTACTACAAGCAAATACCATCATATGGTCCAATTCAAATGAAATTCCAAATGTGTTTATCCCAAATATCATGACAAAAGCAAAATTGTGTATGTGTATGAATAAAGTGGATGATTATAAAGTTTGAACATGCCCGTATGTGTATATCTCTAGGTTTGATATGTGAATTTGAAATCACGAAATCCCGGCTTAAAAATGTACCTCCGTTTAAATGAATTACAAAAGCTAATGATGGAGTCGAATTCCAAAATTCCAATCTTAGGTTTGTAATTCTGGTACATCAAAGTATATCATGCATGTTCAAAAGTATCGTTATCTAATAGTGCAAACTGTGAAACAAATTGATCAACCTTGAGTGCACACACTATTGACCATGTATATCTCAATTACGCTAAAGTCCCTCAAATATAGACACCTCACTCTTTATCTGAAGCTAACCCCCCCTCGTCGCCCCCACACACAGAAGTCGTTCTCTCCCCCAAACACCAACACACGAGCAGATTAACACCCCTCTCTCTTCTAAAGTCCGGACCGCAATATAGGTCTCTATCACTTTGTCTCTTGGGCATTCACACATCTCTTCCCCCACTCTCTAGCTAGGTCTCCCGGCATCTCTCTTTCCCAAGCACACGCACTATGTAGAGTGTATCTTTCCCATACACACAAAACGTTGCCCCCGAACGTCTATCTCCCTAGTTATGTGGTTGTCACACACTCACCTCACACACCACCCCGACTGCAAAACAAGCACACTTTGTCTCCTTGTGCACCACTCTCCTCTTTCTATCTCTCCCACATGCGGACCCGCCCCAGCTCCTCCCTGTATACATATATGTCGTGACTCTTTCCATAGCTCCCTAATGTATCATCGTTCTCGATCTCACACATTGTTCTCTACACCTTCTATTCTAGATCTCTCATGAAGTCCCTATCACACACATGATGACTCGCTTCCCTTGCGTCTCCGTACATAGGCCAATTTCAAACAACATCAACATTGTCTCCCTATCTATACGCCATTTATGGACACAAACGCCCCCTCTCTTCCTCTCTCTCTCTCTCTCTCTCTCTCGCTCTCACACCCTCTCCCACACACAACGATGTCTCTTCCAAATAGTCTGCTCCCCCCCGCCCGCACCCATGCTATCCCGCTACTATACATGTCACACCATTCCCCCTTCCCTCATACTAGGTTTACATCATTAGTGGTCTCTCTACTCCACATACGCACACTCCCTCTCACACACAAACGCGCGCACAAACACCCATTAATCTGGATCCTCATCTCTCCCCATGTCCGCATGTGTATCTCACACACTCACTCTCTAATTATGTATATGTGTCTCCACGTTACACAACACAAAGCCCCATGTACATGTCTCTCTCTATCCTCCACACACATAGACACAAAGAATCTGTTATCATTGCCTCAATCTCTAGACATATCACACACGCTCTCTCTCTCTCTCTCTCTCTCTCTCTCGCACGCGCGTGCGAACACGCTCAACAAGGGTTTCCCCGTGAATAACTTACCGTCTATTCATCAACATTCGTGGCAGTACGGCAAACACGAGACGTGAAAAAGAATAAATCTACACGTGCTTAGACCACCTAGTATGACTACTAGGACTAGAGCAAGCCAAAAAGCGCACCGCCATCACCCCCTACTTATCGGCGACAGGAAAACCTTTGTTTTACACAGTCGAGAAGTCATTGTGCTAAGGCCTCACATGCTGAGGCATTGAATAGAATGTAGATGCTAGTTTACGGAAACAAGTATCGATAATACGTTGGTATCTCCATACTTATATTTCTTATCTTATAAAAAACCGAGTTGGTGATGATGGTACGCGTGCCATCTTGCAATATAGACCGTCCGATCTATATCTGACTGATGGAGATTAAACTAAAAGATACCCACACCTCTCTCCACATTTGCAGACAAGGCCTTCCCTTGTTCATCCTTGTCTCCAACAACCTCATTTTTGAGCAATTAAGAAAGGAAGCCTCTAGAACAAACTAGTCTGGTGGCCGCTGCAGGCGTCGTCAATCCCCATGCCTCCGCTTAGACCGACCACCAGTCACCACCACGCCCTACTCCTCTTTACCTTATATCCTATTTCTCGAGATATCATTAGTTTTTACACATGGGATTACTCCCGCATGGGTCAATCACAATGAGTTTTTTTATAAAAAAATGCATCTTGATGTTCCGTGTAATGCACGGATCTTGCTAGTACTCCTACATAAGACTAAGTTGGTGATGATGGTGTGTCTGCCATCCGTCGTTTGTGACCATTAGATCTACATCTAATGACTGTGAGGTAAGTTGTTGCCTTTTCTCACAAACATCCCACTTGTCTACCAATTTGCAGAAAAACCCATAATTAGTATCTTAAAACCAACCACATCCCTCCCTGACCTCACCAAAATAGCCCAAGGAATATATTCTAATTGAAACATAATATATCTCTAGTGATATATGTATATCAAAATTAGAGTGTTTTGTATCAAGTTTGTGAATAAGTATTATTCTAATTATGATTCATTGCAACGCACATGAACATTGCTAGTATTTCCAACCATGCAATTTTTTCCCTAGTATTCCATAGTTTCGAGTTTTCCATCAAGATATTAGTCACTCATGGTTGATATTTACTTTCAATCATGTACACATATGCACTATGTAACTAGCCTTGCTTATTGGGTTCCAAAGCTTAATTTTCACTCCTGCTTACAATATGTAGAGTATTTAACAAAAAACTACCACTTTCAACCAGCCCTAGGAAGAATCTATTGTACAAAAAATAGCAAAAACATACCAAAAAATTTCTTAATCCACGCCAAAAACTACTACCTACCGATTAGGTTAGTTTAAACCCATTTATGACAGGGTTGGCCCACACGTCCATGCTGACGAGGTAGCTTAAACCAACACATTTTGTTTGACCGTTGACAGGAGGGACCCACATCTGACCTTCTATCTTGTTATTCCCCCTCAAATCATTATTTTTCCTGAACATTACTTCAAACAGTACTGATGCGTGTTCATCAGTGGTGCCGGTGATGAGCGAGTTGGCCACCGCTCCGCCAGAAGGGCCGGACGCCGCGCTGGCCGCCGCACGGGTTGGCAGGCTAGCCCGAGCGTGACTCACGAGCGAGCAAGCCGCCGCGCTGGCCTTCACTCGAGCCAGATGGCTGGCCTTAGCGCGGCGCGCGCAAGCAAGCCGCCGCGCCGCCGTGCCAATCTAGCTAGCAAACCTTGCAGACAAGCAGCTGGACGGAGCTATCTTGGCTAGCTAGCGCCCACGAGCGCTAGATGGAGCTAGCATCTGGGCTTCCGCAAGATGGGCTCCGCACCACGGCGGTTTTGACCTCGCCTTCTGCCGGCGGCAGTAGCTGCATCCCATGGCTGAGGATGACTAGGTGGACGGGCCGGAGGTAGGAGGTCACTCGGGGATTTTTGTGCAGACTGACATGTAGGTCCCACAAGTCATAATGCCCGGTCGATAGAAGGCGTTGACTTAATGGGCGACATGGGCCCTGTTTGGGTACTCTAAGTCAGAGGTTAGATTCTAACCCTGAACTAACTCTAACCAAAGTGGTGTTTGGATGGCAGGGTTAGATTGACAAAAAATGTATCCAAACAGGGCCATGGGTTGAAACGTGCCTACAACGACACTTTGTAGAGTAGTCGTTTCTTGGTAGGGCTGGTTGGTAAGAGCATGTACAATGGTTGATAAGGTAGTTGTTTCTTGGAATTATTAGTGGTTTCTTGCATTATTAGGGGTTTCTTGTGAGGAACAATGAACTACTAGCGAGAAAAGGCGATTCTATGTTGCGTTGTACTCCAACGAGTACTACTAGTGGTCGCGGGAGTGTATACCTTGTTTTGTGGGTTCGATCCCGGCCGAACACACGGCGGCCTTTTTTTAAATAATAACTTCGCTGCGAGCCAATATTTTACATGGGTAGTTTGAGTTTTGAAGTCAAACAGACGTGCGGCACCACAATCTGGGTGCACTGGATAGCCTAGTCACGTGAACGAGTTTTCCTTCCTAGCATCTCGTGGCTCGCGTGCTCGCCCTAGCCGCACCTCGCTTGAAGCTTCCTCATCAGCTAGTACTAGCATATATAAACTAGTGCCTCCCAATTAAGCCCGAGGAGCCGGAAAAGCCTGGCGGGGCATTGGGAACTGTGCAATATGGCTATGTACGTAAAGTGCTCTACTACTACTCTGTAGCTTGTGGCATTGCAGACATGGACTTCACTCCACTATCGGCTCTAATATAAAAGAAATTCCTCTTGACGTGTTTTTTTGAAACGGAGGCAAAAGCTTTGCGTCATCTCATTCATAAAAAGGAACTACTAACAAAGTTCGACGAGATCCATTACACCTCCACAAATGGAAGTGAAAAGCCTAGTCTCGATGTATCAAATAACTCAAATGTTCTTCCCCCGCAGTAACCGTCGCTGATAAACAGGCTGCTAGTGTGTGCGTGAGAGGAGCGGCTGAGTAGGCCAGCTACGTGAGAGGAGCGGCTAAATAGAGCACCGAGAGTACCCACTGGGCCACTACGCAGGTGTACTTTCCCTGCATTGATAGTACAACGATGGTTCTAGAGAACAGTATGTAGTACCCTCCACTTCCAACTGTAGCTCCTTGGCCCGGAGATTCAAGAGTTCAAAACTGGTGCACTATACTAGAAGTACAGTACATCGCACTACTAGTTGAGAAAGTAGTACTAGTACTGCTACAGTACGAGTACGTACTCCTCCATCACATAATGCAAGACGTTTTTTGACACTAGTTGGCGTGTACAAAAAATAGCAAAAACATACCCAAAATTTCTTAATCCACGCCAAAAACTACTAGGTAGTGCCAAAAATTTCTTACTACTGCTATTATTTACAGCATAATGCAATCCCATAACGTCCCATAATGCTAGTACTAGTAGTAAATAATAGCCTCACCCGTTCGCTAAGGAACGATCTACAGTTGGAAGGGACGAGGCCCTGCGGTTACTACGCTCTTATCTCCTCCTCGCCAGTTCCCCTCCCCCCGAAGAGAAGGCAGTTCGTCGCTGCTCCCATGGATTCGCCAGGCGGTTCTCCTCCTCGTCAGGGTTGGGAGACCTTGGACGGCGATCCTCTAGGAGAAATCTCACGCCGCTCCGACGTCCTCACCGCCGCAAGACTCGGTGCTTCCTGCACCAACTTTTTCAAGACGGTGCTTAAAAAGGCTTGGGAAAAGGCCAAGCTTGTTGGTCTTCCATGCGTCCTCGAGGAGAAGGTTCTTCTATGGGACAATCCTTCGAACAGTCCACCGCTCCCTGGCCATGGTTGCACGTTGACTCCGCTAGAGTTGCCGACGTTGAGAGGTAGTCGGATTTTGTCCGATGAGCAGGTCAGTAATGGAGTTTGATCATGTAGTACTTATTTATTCCATTTCCATCCTATAATTTCTCTGCTGCCCGCCGTCTTATATATAGGTCTAGGTCAGTTCCAACGAAGATTGGCTTGCATACCTCCAGCCGGATACCACCATCATTTTGCACAACATCCACAACAGTGCGGCCGTTCGGGTAGACCCCTTCTCCATCATTGGGATCGGCCTTCCGGACTGGCTGGGCTTGAATATGTATGATGATGCCTACATGAGATTGAAGAAGATAGCAATTGCGGACCCGCCGACAAAGCGACGCGGCTACGATGATTACTATCTCATCGCGGTGTTCGACATAAGGATTGCCATCAATGCAAGAGGCAGTAACGGCAGAGGCTGGTGCATGTTGGCGGCGGCAGATTTGTACCCCTACACGTTCGAAGACGCCATGCGCCATCTAGGACTCATCTTTGTGGTGACAAGCCAGGGGACTTGTTTTATCTGGTTGCCATCCTACGGTATGGGAGATTACAAACGGAATGCATAAACCATCATTTGCATCCCTAAAGGTACTCCATTATTTTGCAGGGACCAGTCATCCCGCGATCAAAATAAGATCGCCAATCCTAGATGTGCATTTGCATCCGCAATTCGGTTGAACCTGGAACCTTGTAGCTGACTTTGGCATATTGGGATCAACTATCTTAGCAGTCGTTGCCCATGGTACCACTAATGTGCAACAAGGTCACACAATCTACCACGATCGGACCGTCACCATCTACCCAAGTATTCCATTTTTTAACCCTCTCGCCTTCTCTTTCATTGTTGTACTAGTACTCTACTTACATACTAGTAGGAGTATTTTTTACCTTGGAGTACTTTTTACCCACTAGATGCCACCATTTTTGTTTTCCCATGTCTTACTATCTCATCCATGTAGCCAAGAGTGCCTATATATAATAAGCCGATTATTTTACTTCCTCTATACTGGAGTAGTACTATTTGCTGCACAGTATTACTGACCGCCATATTTGAGCACAACATTATTATGCATGGACCTTGACTATGTACGTCACCATGTGTCCAGATCTGAGATGCTGTGTGTACCAGATGAACGATGCCGAGTTCGACCCCCGTGATGCTATGTGGGTGCCGAGGAACACTCTTGGAGAGTACTCGCTTTTCATTGGGGACAGCTACCCCATTGTGAAGCGGATGCCACCTTCCGTGCACGACACAGAAGGCCTGCCGTTCATGAAGCATGGTTGTGTCTTCAGTGCGCACCGCCGGATGAACGACATGCTGGGACACGCTATCCCTGATTTATGCCGCTTCAGCTTGGATGAGTCTCCATCATGTGGAATCGGACTAGAAAGCTGCGACAATGATTCCCGTTGCCCACCGCTATGGATCGTGCCATCCATGAAGAACACCTGGGACTGGAACCTGGAGGAGGACATGTAGCCCATCTATAACGTGTAAGTGGAGCACGGTAAATTGTGAACAGTAGCGCTGTGAATATATGTAGACTAGTCGTGCACAAATTTATCACATGAATTGGAGATGAACTTGTGTGGCATACTGGCATTTATCCTTTAGAATTTATTACTAGTAAATGTGTTATGTGTATGTGCAACTTGTGTGGTTGTTGCACGGGCTCCAACACGCTCTTTGAGAAAAAAAGGTGGCACAACTTTGGATATACGTGACGTGGCGGCATCATACAGTAGCATCGTTCGCTATAGTTGTAGTATGCTCCTACTAGGATGACAACTCCTATAAAACCTTGCGCCTGGCTCTTTGCCTCTTCGGGAGGTTCATCAGTTTGTACTCGTGTGAACCTTGCACTTGGCTCTTCGCCTCTTCGGAAGGTCCAACAATGATGATACTACATTACACATTATGCTTCTGGCAATCTGACACCGATTGAACTGCTGCATGTCCACCACGAGGGTGAGGGAGAGGGAGAGGGCGCTGTAGTCAAAACCCTCTCCTCATCCTGTGAACCACTGCGTGCGTGGGCGAGGGAGAGGGGTAGTAAGCAAGCTTCTCCTTGTTGGGCGAGTTGACGGGACACATCAAAGCAGTACTAGTACTAGTCCGTACTGCATCCTTTCTGGTTAATATGGCTTAATTTGAAACAAGAAAAATACATCGGCGTCAACGTATGTAACAATACGCTCTTTACGGTCACTATATATAGTTTTGCGGTGATTATACGATCACTAGCTCATCGTAGAGCACCGTATTGCACCCTACTGACCGGCCACATAGTCAACGTGGCACTTTGTTGACTGGTTAAATTGTCACCTGGTTTCTGGGTCCCACCTGTCAGTTGGCAGAGCAAAGAAATCTGCTAAAAAACAAAGAGTGTAGTACATGTACACTTCCAATGCATTTAGCCTTTAATCTAAATCGATATTGATTGACTAATGCACCAACTTGTGCTCTAGGTATAGGCTACATATCTATCCTTAATTACAACATGCAACGACCTTTATTTAATCTTCTTCTCTCAATGGTCGCATGCACACATAAGTCTGCTACTTTTGGGCGTTAATTATGCCCTGGTCAATGTGTAAATCTCTAAATGTATAGTCTTTCACGGACGTAGGGAGTAGGTTGAGCACTTGAGCGTGAGCGTGTGTGTTGTGTCGTGTGCTGTGTGCTGCATGGGTGCGTGAGTGTTGTGTGCGTCCATGTGTACGTGTGAGTGTTGCATGTTGCATGCATGCATGCATGGGGCTTACTCCCTCCCATTGACATGTTCATATTTCAAGCTTCCTATGTTCCCTCCATATGGTGATACTCCCTCTGTTCCCAAATACGGAGTAAAATCCTCCATCTGTTCCCAAATACGGAGTAAAATCCTCCCTCTGTTCCCAAATACGAAGTATTTGTCTTTCTAGAGATTTCAACAAGTGACTACGTACGGAGCAAAATGAGTGAAGTGAGCGTAGAGGCATAGGGATAATGTAGAAAGGAAGTCTTCGCGATCCATTATTTCCCATATCGGTCAGAGAGAACTATTCAACTAGTCTTCACAGTGAAGTGACAATACACGCTGCAGCAGATGGGACACTTAATTAATAAGCTGAACCAGCGTGTTGGTGTTACTAAATCAGCCTTACCCAGTACTGCCATCATGTTTGCCAGTAGAGCACGCTTCTGTCCTCCATTAACTGACATATGGGCCCTCTTGTGGTAGACACATATGTCATCGGTGTAACTATTTACACTCCGAAGGACGGTATATCCTGGTAGTAGTAGTAGAATTGAGATTTAATGCACTTTCTTCCCCGTCTTCCACTCTTCTTCCTCCTCTCTTCCCCATCGCCGGCCGCACATCATTTCCCCCCGCTCTCTGCTTGCCTGCCCGCGCTATCTTCCTTGGTAGCTCGCGCGTACCATATCCCCCCGCTCACTGCTCGGCCACACGAGGAGAAGCTTCTTCGCTCGCCCGCCCGAATCCACTTCCCCGCTGGCTCACAGGCACCTAAAACCCCAATGGCAGAACTGACTGACACGCAGAGCCGTGATTGGAATTCCCTCCCCGATGTTCTCTTGGAGCAGATCTATAATCGTATGTACCTACCCAGCACCGTCCGTCTGGCCACATGCTCGGTGTCTTTGTACCGTCTACTCGTCTGCAACCGGTCGACTCTTTTCAAGACACCCTGCTTGCTGATGCCCGATCCTCGCAGGTGGCCCAGACACAGACTTGACGATCCTATGGAGGTTGCCGTGGTGCCCCTCGACATGCTACCAGTACCCGTCCACCTGCCCTTCATTCGCGGCCACTACTGGGCGGGCATGAAGGCCAACTGGATCATCCTCATCCACCAATCCGGTAGTCCGTGGCGTCTCGTGGATATCTACACCCAGCGAGAGATCACCCTTCCATCTTTGGATACCGCCGCCATCGAGCCTCGCAGCCCGTCGGACACTCCTACCTACTACGCATGAGACGCGTCGAGCTTTTGGCTCGACCTCTGTTTGCTGAAGGTTGTAATATGCGAAGTGCCCACACCATCAGAAGACTACATGGATTACAAGATCATTGCCGTGTTCAACATGGGATTAGTCTATCTGGAATCTGGTCGCCATACATGGTTATGGCTCATCGTCGATCCTCTTTACCCAACACTTCTGTCTGATGCTATAGTGCATGATGACATCGTTTATGCGGTCGACGCATAGATTGGCTGCCTATACTGGTGGAATCTATCGTCGTGTAATTGTTCTATCTCATCTCATCTTTACCTTAAGAATATGACTGCCTGTTCATTGTTACAAATTTAGAATGTATAGTATGCCTATAACCACATCATTGCTATATGTTCCTCTCATTTCCTAGATTTTTATGACCACACATGTTATTGTTAGAGTTGATATGAGAACAATTGGTATCTAATGATTGTTAGAATAGATATTATGAGTATAACTTCATGATTGCTATATGTTACTCTCATTTCCAGGATTTTTATAACAACGTATGTTATAAAATAGAGTTGATATGATAATTGTAGTAAGTGCTACGGTAGAATATGAGTAGGCCCTGTCATATCTGTTTTCCTCTCATTGTTACATGATGTTTGAACCATGATATATTGATAGAATATGAACGCCATTGGCTTATTTTTTTAACTTGGGGTATGATCATGACCACGACATTGCAATTCTCTGTCTATGATATGTGTCACTATTATAATAATCTTAATTCCACACATACTCTGAACATGATTGTTTATTTTTGTCCTTTTGGTCTCCAATTTGAATTGTTGCAGCAGACGCAAATGTGCTGGCCTTCATGATTCCAGGACCTGGAATCATACCAGCCGATGGGTGGTGGTTTATCGCTCGTTCAACTGACGGTGGTCATTTGATGCTCATTTGCACGTACCAAAATGACCAAACCATTTGATCAAACCACATGCAGTACAATGCCTGGGGCGTTCGTGACATTGATGGCTATGGCTGCTTCGTGTTCGAGAAAGATCCCAGCTTCGTTGGGCCAGGCATATTCAACTGGAGGCGGGTTTACAGCCTCGGCAACCACTCCATGTTCCTCGGGCTCAATTATCTGATCATCCAACCAATCATCGATCATATCACCGATGATGATTACCGTGCTATGCAACTTCCATTTGCCAGGGGGACTGTGTTTACACATCATACCATGGGTTTCATGAATCACCATATCCAGAGATTCGTCGACACAACTTGTTGCCAGATAACCTTCAGTGTGTGAAAGGCATCAAGCTTCCATGCGATGGTTGGCTTTTGCAAACCCGACATGCGGCGATGTGGTTCATGCCAACAGCAAATATGCACAACTTGATTCGTACTGATATGTAGACTGAGCCATGTATTCTGCTGCTGTAGCACGACCCTCTGTTGTTGGATATTATGTACTGTTGTTAGTTTGAAGCACTCCTCTGGTTTGAAGGATAGATAGCTTTCTGGGATCAAGTGCATCCTAACTCACCTGCGCAGGATGTACTGATAATGATGATGGAGATGTTGTACAGTATATATATCACTTAGGCTTCAAGTGCGTACTTGTTAGTTAAACCTATGGTTAAAATGTGACACTAAATACGACTAGTAAGTAGTACAGTAGCAGTACTAGTATACGTCGGTCAAATTATTCATCATGTCCACACATTGAATTGACGTGACAACACGCTGCGCGTGAGGTGACACAAGAACCCCGGCGGCGTGTTCGGGTATTCTGGACTTCAGATTTTGAGTACCACTTATCTGTCGAAATCTTTCATCATTCACTTAAAACAGTCGATTGATCATACATTGAGTACCATATAACTGGAATTAACCCATGCAAGTCGAAGAAGGATTGGTCGGTGTTGCCGGCTGGCGTCAAGTTCGATCCCACGGATCAGGAGCTGATCGAGCACCTTGAGGCCAAAGTGAGTGCTGACAGTGCAAGATCTCACCCTCTCATCGATTTGTTCATACCAACAATTGACAGCGAGCACGGCATATGCTACACCCATCCTGAGAAACTTCCAGGTAAGACACCGATCGGCCGTCTACTTGCACAAACATATTCCTTTGTTTATAGCTCTATTTTTCTTTTTAGACGCAGATCTGGTGAAGCAATTACAATTTGATAGTTAATAAAAAGTGAAACAAGTGACTGCAACATGCCAAAGATGTTATGAAAATGCCAACTACGTACACTAAAACATGTATTCGACAATACTGCATGTATCACACTGAGTGGCCTAAGCAAGCATTTCTTCCAGCGCAATTCCAGGGCGTTAGGGGAACATGGACGTGTCGCAAGATACAGTCGAAGTGCGGCATGCACGCGATGTGGCACAACACCGGCAATACCTTGCCGGTGATGGTCAGCGGCCGACAGACGGGCAGCAAAAAGGTTCTGGTGCTGCACACCAACAAGAACTTCGACCAGCAGAGGACCAACTGGGTGATGCACCAGTACCACCTCGGGGACCTGGAGCAAGAGAAGGAGCGGGAGCTAGTCCTCTGCAAGATTTTCTACCAGACGAACACTAGGGCCGGGAGTAAAAAGATTATAAGTTAGTTTGGTATTGGTACTTGTACTACCTTGTCATCCGCAAGTTGGTATTGTTGTTAACGATATTTTGGTATGAACTTGGCATTTGCTTCCAACCATCATGCCGAGGGTCAACGTGGATATAAAGCTGAATCATTTGTTTCGAAATGAATTTTCAGGCACCTGATTTTTATTTGATGGGTAGCATAAGCACCTGCCGTTTGAATTCCCAGTTCTCCATATTTTTCGAAACAAGTGCATGCTCTTATTATCACGATGAAAAAACAATATCCCTCCTGCATCCCAGTTATCAGTCTGTACTTGTAGCTCTCGTTTATTGAGCACATATTTTGTTTTTTCAGGCCGAGCAAGTTTCAACTGGGCTGTAGACTGCCTAGGCTTGGTTTTGTTTTTAACAGGCCCAACCCATGACAAACAACGGGGCACAAAGATCCAGTAGGTATCTACTGGCCTCTAGCCCGCCAGTGTTAGTTATATTTTGTCTTACAACATCCGCAGGCACTTTTTTTACTGAATCAAACACATAGCCCAGTTCTATTTTCCTCTTGAAACGCATTCCTACATCCGTTTTCTAATCTCTACCTATCATTTTACTAGTTCATATACATGTATCATTATATTGAAAATACATAAAATTCCCTTTTCATATTTACATCCTTATTTTTGTTGTTGTTTCCCTCCCAGCGCTGATTTTTTACCACTGGTTTTCCCTTAAACCAACTCAATTGTCCCATGTCTTATTTTCTTACAAAAACAAAACGATTTTTTGGCAAATCAATAAGTTCTTAAAAAATGTTTATCATTTCGGGATTACAAAAGTTCGGACTCCACCGAAATATGCAAAATAAGGTTGAACTTTTTGACCGTGGTCCTGGGCAGAAAATGATAAAAATAGAAAATGCTTGCACCTTTGCCTGCTAAAACCACTATAGCACCGCTATAGATGATTAATTTTCCACTGTATAAATAGAGTGGAACAAAAGTTGTTGAGGAATTAATATAGAAGATATGTCATTTTATTCAGTGTTCGGCAAATATGATGCAACAAAAGCTAAGAATTATGTGGCTGATAAATCACATCTTGTAGAATATACATGACCACTGATGTGGATATA
The DNA here is from genome assembly GCF_003073215.2 of Triticum urartu. Taxonomy (NCBI): domain Eukaryota; kingdom Viridiplantae; phylum Streptophyta; class Magnoliopsida; order Poales; family Poaceae; genus Triticum; species Triticum urartu. Next base: position 582,981,611 of record NC_053025.1, read on the forward strand.
AATATTAAGGGGAAGAATAACTACTTGGCTTTTTTCACGGGTTTAATATGATTTTTATTCCATAGTAACACGGTTATAATTTAGATGTAAGACTTTCTGTATACATGAAGGTCCTAGATCCAACCACGCAGTCGTGCTATGATACGACTATATCCTGCTAGGCAATCTACAACCTTTGTTCCATGGACTCACAAATCCCACAATCTCCCTTCAAGACGACTGGTACAGAATAGGCGATGTACTCCCCATGAACCCACCCTTTGGTCATGCGATTCATGAATCAAGTTTGATTAGTTGACTGCATGCATGAAGCACCAATTTAATCTCCAAATGGGCTCATGATCCCACTCTCTCCCTCAAATATGTGTGTCTAGATTTAATCGGAGAGCCCCCACTCGTTCCATCATGGATCACCTTAGTCTCTCCCGTGTCTAATGAATCCCATCATAATTAGCCAACATATAATCCGATGGTCTCTCTCTTCTCTTCTTTTAATTCCACCACAAACGCCTCACAAATTCTATTTAATTTAGCCAACATATAATCTAGTAGATTTTCTCCCTCTGTCCCAATAAATTCAACATCCATGTCTCATGAATCTTGGGTAAAGCGTATATAAATTTATGTGAATAAGTTTAAGGGAGCAATATGGGACTAACGATAATTCATTGTTGCAGCTTATACTCGACGGGAAGTTATAAGCTCGATCCCTAGCGAAGTATTACTTTTTGGCGCTTCTTTTTCGTGACTTCCAGCAGAGCCCATTCTTGTTGCTGACGGCTCAATAGAGAAGACCTTTTTTTGCAGCTGAGAAACAATGTAGCTTGTAATATGTACGTATGAAATGAACCGAAAACATAGGTACTTTTTCTACAGACTTGTACATGTAGCTAAGTTGAATTAGGATTCTTATTATGGCTACCTGCATGTTCAGCTGGCCCACAACCTCCACGTCTGGTTGTAGTCTACACTTAAGAGATAACTTTGCTTTATTCACATCAAGTAGCAGACTCAGCTGGCTAGAATGGCGTGACTTCCATCTCAAGGTTAGCGAGGTCACGTGTTCGAATTCTTGCAGCGCGGTGCCTTTTCTTTTTATGTTTTCCTTGGATGTCCGCCTGGGTGGCTCATGGGAACACGCTTGTTATTGGGCCGAGAATCCATTCGAGTGTACGCGCTGGGCCAGTGCGCCGGCGAGTTTGAGGGACGAAATTTACGGAGGAAGAAGCAAATCCGTGGTCGATCACCGCTTTAGTACCACCTCATGTATATGTTTTAAATTCAAACTGAAAGCGTAAACATACTGAAAGAAAACATATTGTGACGGTGAACCCACAGAGTTAATCCGTGCTTTATTATTAGGGATAGACTTAAGAATTAGCAATTGGGCTACAAATTATTAAAAAATAGCAAATGGGATCTATGTTGTCTGCCACAGATTTGGAGGCTGACTTGTGGGCCTACTAAGTTCATGCACACACAAGGTTTATCAAAAAAGAAACTTAGTCAACAATCGACTCTACCAGCGTCAGACCGTTAGATGTCAATCTAACGACAATCGTGCTTCTTCAGTCTCTGATCTTCCTGCCCCAGCCGCCCAAACCAGCGCCGTCGGAACCGCCTGCTCCTGCCTCCCGTGGCCGGCTGTGGTGCCGGGCAGGCCTCACGGCCCCATCATATACTCGCATCCCTGGCCTGTCTATCCCTCTACTCACCCACACCTCCTATTATTTTCCGGCAACGGCAGCCAAACCAGTCAACCCTCGTACTCTCCACCGCGTGGGCAGCCACTACCGTGTCTTCCCCGGCTCCGTGTCGTTCCCTTCGTAGGCCCCGCCGTCGTCCACCGCCCTGGTGCTCTCGGCGCGGCGTGGTCAACGTGGTCAACAAACAACATCCATCGGAAGTGGACTGTACATGGAGAGGCTGACAGCTGGGTTCACGGCCGCACACAAGGAAATGCCTCCTTATTACGCGCAAAATAATGATTCCTCCACCTGACATCTGGGACCCGCCGGAAGGGCCTCTGTATTTCGCGAAAAAACGTTCTCTCCACTGACAGGTCGGACCCACCAACTATATCTTCGCACGCAAGGAAGTGCCTCCTTATTGCACACAAAAAATGAATACCCCCTGCTAGCTTGGACCCACCACAGTGGGAGGCTGACTTGTGGGCCTACTAAGTTGACAGGGATGGAGGGCTTTGTCAACTTAGTCAATATAAACGATTCTAGCTCCAATGACCGTACGATGTCCATCCAACGACATTAGTGCTTCTTCAACCTCTGGTCTTCTTGCTCCAGCCGCCCAAAGCAGCGCCGGTCGTGCCACCTGCTCCTACCTCCCGTGGCCGGCTGTGCTGCCGCGGAGGCCTCACCGCCCCCATACTACTCCCACCGCTGGCCAGGCCATCCCTCCACTCACCCACACCCCCTGTTATTCTGCGGTGACGGCAGCCTCACACCGCAGCCGAACCAGTGAACCCTCGTACTCCTCTCTGCGTGGGCATCCACTGCCGCGTCTTCCCCGGCTCCACGTCGCCCCCTTCCTAGGCCTCGCCGTCGTCCACCGCCGTTGTGCTCTCGGCGCGGCGTGGTCAATGTGGTTAACGACCGACTTCCATCGGAAGAGTACTGTACATGGAGAGGCTGACAGCTGGGTCCACGGCCACAACCTAGTTTTTTTTTGTGATTTGCCAAGTAAGTCGCTTTGTCAGGCCTGTTGGGCTGCAAATCTTTCAAGACGAGGAGAGCTTCATTCGGCTGGCCGAGAAATGGCCTATTAGTAATGAGAAATGGGCAGTACATTTTTAAAACACATCAAACCGACAATTAGTTTCAAATTTCTTTTTTTCATTTCGAGATTTTAAATTGCATTGATTTTTATGCGTGGACAATTTGTTGGATTTTATATTGATATACATTTATTTTTAAAATCAGTTTGAATGTGACTCAAAATTTCAAGATTAAAAATATTTCGGACCGCACCGAAATATGCAAAATTTCGTATAATTTTTTAACCGTGGCCACAATATGGGCTGTAATGCTAACAAAAAGAATATGGGCTCCAAAAAACCCTTAAGAATTAGCAAATGGGCTGTAAATTATTAGAAATAATGGCAGATGGGCTGTATGATGTTTTCAATGACCGACATGCATCTGAAGTGGACTGTACATGGAGAGGATGACATCTGGGTCCACGGCCACACGCAAGGAAATGCCTCCTTATTATGCGCAAAATAATGATTCCTCCACTTGACATCTGGGACCCACCGAAAGGGCCTCTGTATTCCGCGAAAAAAATGTTACCGCCGCTGATAGCTTGGACCCACCAGCTATATCTTCGCACGCAAGGAAGTGCCTCCTTATTACGCACAAAAAAATGAATACCCCCCCTACTAGCTGGGACCCAGTATAGTTGTAGGCTGACTTGTGGGCCTACTAAGTTGACGGGGTTGGAGGGCTTTGTCAACTTAGTCAATATGCACGATTCTAGCTCCAGTGACCGTACGATGTCCATCCAACAGCCGTAGTGCTTCTTCAACCTCTGGTCTTCTTGCTCCAGCCGCCCAAACCAGCGCCGGTCGTGCCTCGTGCTCCTGCCTCCCGTGTACGGCTGCGATGCGGCGGAGGCCTCATCGCCCCCTACTACTCCCACCACTGGCCAGGCCATCCCTCTACTCAACCACACCCCCTGTTATTTTGCGGCAACGGCAGCCTCACACCGCAGCGAACCAGTGAACTCTCATACTCCTCTACGCGTGGGCATCCACTGCCGCGTCTTCCCTAGCTCCGCGTCGTCCCCTTCCTAGGCCTCGCCGTCGTCCACCGCCCTAGTGCTCTCGGCGCGGCGTGGTCAACATGGTCAAGGAATGGCTTCCATCGGACGTGGACTGTACGTGAAGAGGCTAACAGCTGGGTCCACGGCCGCAGCAAGGAAGTGCCTCCTTATTACGCGCAAAATAATTATTCCTCCACCTGACAGCGGGGACCCACCGGACGGGCCACCGTATTTCACAAAAAAAACGTTTCCCCTGACTGCTAGGACCCACCAGCTACATCTTCGCATGCAAGGAAGTCCGTTCGAAAAAAAAACAATTCGCCCTCCTGACTGCTGGGACCCACCAGCTACATCTTCGCACGCAAGGAAGTGCGTGACAGTCGGGACCCACCTGGTCGAACCGTATGTAGCGTTGCCATTCTGGTCGCGAATGTGTATGTACATACTGGTCGATGTAGAGGCGCACACGTGTCGTAGTAGAGGCGCGCACGTAGCATGTACATGTACTACAACGGCCAGTGTGCAAGAAAAAATATATGGCCACGTACGTACGTACATACGGGCAGGGTCTCGAACGCCTACTCGCGCATAAGTACGGCCAGGGCTCGTGTACATGGCTGGGTCGGAACGGAGAAACATCGTCGTCGTGTTCATGGGGAGCCAACCGGCTGGGTCAGAACGGAATGCGTCGTCGTGTTCATCGGGAGGGCTTGGATGGAACAACCGATGGAAACGAGGCCTGGCGTACTGCAGAACGGAGGAAACGGCCTTGTGTTCGACCCGCCACATTCGAAACGGGATCCTGTTCAATGGGAGGGGACTGGCGTACCGCAAAACGGAGGAAACAGACCTCCTACGGTTGAAACGGGGGTCCTGTTGATCAGGAGGGGTGTGCTGTAATGCCCCAAGACCGATGCGCCAGGTGTCTTCTAGTTATTCTTTGTTGTTGCCTTGTCTTTCGCTTGCGTGTTGCATCTTGCCATGTCATCATCCGCATTGCATCATCATGTTTTCAAAACTTGCATCCGTCCCGGCCTCCCCGTTCCTTCTGTTGTCCGTTCTGAGTCCAAACACACTTGCACGCGCCCGCGGCACGTCCGAAATATTATTTTATAAGTGGCCAGAAAATGTTCTCGGAATGGGTTGAAAGTTGGCGTGTGGTCTTGTTATGTTATAGGTAGGCCGCCTGCCAAGTTTCATCGCATTCAGGGTCTGTTTGATGCCCCAACGGATAACTATAGCAGCATTATAGTCGGTCTAACGTCGGATGTTTTCGGTCTCCAAAAATGGTTGCCGGGTTGCATTCCCCCTCTATCTTCTCAATCCAACCACACACTTGACCTCATTCGCCTAACCCCTCTTTGCACAATGCATCGACCCGTCCGAAACTTTCCCGAACCCGACCCACTCAGTCGTCACCGATGGATCCGGATCATCCCCAAACATCTATAAACCATCTCTGTTTTGTTAATTGGGCCCCCTAACCTATTTATCCGAGACTGTCCGATTTTGATCGGAGGGTCCAAACCTAATCTTGTTGTTCATATATATAGACCAACCCCTACCCAAATCAGACAAATCCCTAATTTCTAGGGATCCTCCCTCCGCCGTCGCCACTCTCTACCATCTCCCTCGGGACCCTTCCCCGACCAGCCTCCTCTTTCCTCGGGATCTCACCCCGATCCAATCCACCAACCAGCGCTCCCCCATGTCCATCCTCGATCCCCATCACTCACAACCACCCAAAAATCCTTCCAGTCACCGGGAAGCTCGTCGGCGCAAGCTCCTCCCGTGCCCTTCCTGAGCCGAGCTCCATGACCCTGCCGTATATCGCCGGAGCAGAAGCCCCGTGCCCAGCGCGCCGGAGCTGTGCCTCACCACCACCACGGTCAGCTAGGCCACAGAGGACCAGGTCGCCATGCCCCTGCCTTCCCTTTATTTGCTCGCCGTGCTCCTGTCTCTCAACCTCTCTAATCTCTCTCACCTCTCCTTTCTCTAGTAGAGACCCGACGCCTTGGACGCTCACGTCCCCGATCTTGCAGCGCCGCCGCCTGGAGCTTCTTCGCCGGAGGCCTTCGCCTCGTCCGCATTGTCGGTGTCCATCCCCGCCTAAATCCTCGTGTCCTCTCTGAACCTTGTGACTGCTGCTTCACCTCTGCATCGAACGAGTCTCTGCCTCCTCCGCCCGAGCACCCACACGGGAGATGCCCGGCGCTCCATCCCAAGATGGAATAGCGCCCAAGCGCTCCTCCTCCTCGCGACCCGCCGCCCCGGCGAACCTCGCTGCCGGTGACTACCTCCCGCAGGAGCTCCAACCCCTGGCCATGGACACCCATGCTTCCCCGGCGCCTTGCACGTCCACACTGCCACCGACAACAGCAGCAGCAGGGAAACCCGTCGTCGGATCCACCTCCATCGGCCTCTGTTCGGCGCGGCACCGCCGGGATCTGCTCGCCACCTCGCCGACCTGCCGCTTCCCGCGCCTGCCGGCCCCTCCGCAAGTCCCCAGCGCCGCCTCTCTCTGTTCGAGCGAGGGAGACGAGTGATGACTCTTCTGCATCGAGCCGCTCTGACTCGAGCGCTCGCGTTGACCCAGCGCTCGCGTGACCGCGCCCACTCCAAGCCGAGGCCCAGCGCACCAACCGGTCCACCTCACCACCGGCCGGGCTGAAGCCCATGGTGAGGGCACCCCGCGCCCCTCCCTTTTTTTTCTCTTTCCCTCCTATTGGGCTAGCCTGCTGTGTTTCGGCCCATAGACATTTTTTTCGTTCTGCGAATTTATCATTTTTCCTGTGCATGCATAATTACAGAAAATGCCCTTGTTTCAAATTGTTAATAACTAAATAACCGCGCATCGGATTAAAATGAATTATATATGTAAAGTGCTTAGAATTTTGTCTAGTTTCATAATATGCCACTTTCAATCATGTTTAATGTTGTTTGTTTAATTTTGCATAAATGCCATGCTAAAATGCTTTATTTCATAACTAAATAATCGTAGCTCCAATCTTAACAAACTTTATATGTAAATGGGGTAGAAAAATGCCTAGTTTAACATGGTGGCTTTACTTTGCATGTTTAATAACTCTAAAATTATGTTTAGGGCAGAACAGTACCAAATTCAAATATTGCTCATGGGGAGTTTCCGGATTTGTTGTTTGTTATATCCGGCCTCATTTAAACTTGCCTAGATAGGTAGTTATCTTTAGCTTCACCTCTTGCCATGTTAATCAACATTTAATATTGTTGGGTACATAAACGAGATCGAACTAAATAACTTGAATGTGGTGTTCCATCAATATGCAACTTGTTGCATATTGAGCTCCAGTTAACTTGTAGTATTGTTTATGCATATTGCCATGCCATGCCTCATTAAACCGGACATGAATCATACGTGGTTGTGCATCATGACATGTTATGCTTGGTTATTTACTATGTTGTTTGCTTCTTTCTGGTGTTGCTTCTTCGGGTTAGTTCTGATAACGTCACGTTTGTGAGGATTCGTTCGACTTCGTCCGTTTGTCTTCTTCATGGACTCGTTCTTCTTCCTTGCGGGATCTCAGGCAAGATGACCATACCCTCGAAATCACTTCTATCTTTTCTTGCTAGTTGCTCGCTCTTTTGCCATGCCGCGATACCTTCCACATGCTTTATCATGCCTCCCATATTGCCATGTCAAGCCTCCAGCCCACCTTTCCTAGCAAACCGTTGTTTGGCTATGTTACTGCTTTGGCTCAGCCCCTCTTATAGCGTTGCTAGTTGCAGGTGAAGTTGAAGTTTGTTCCATGTTGGAACATGGATATCGTTGGGATATCATTATTATCTCTTATTTACTTTAATGCATCTATGCACTTGGTAAAGGGTGGAAGGCTCGGCCTTATGCCTGGTGTTTTGTTCCACTCTTGCCGCCCTAGTTTCCGTCATACCGGTGTTATGTTCCTTGATTTTGCGTTCCTTACGCGGTTGGGTTATAATTGGAACCCCTTGACAGTTCGCCTTGAATAAAACTCCTCCAGCAAGGCCCAACCTTGGTTTTACCATTTGCCACCTAAGCCTTTTTCCCTTGGGTTCTGCAGACTCAAGGGTCATCTTTATTTAAACCCCCAGGCTAGTGCTCCTCTGAGTGTTGGTCCAAACTAGAGTCCTTTGCAGCGCCACCTCGGGGCAACTCGAGGTTTGGTTTTAGTTGTACAGAGCGCTCATCCGGTGTGCCTTGAGAACGAGATACGTGCGACTCCTATCAGGATTTGTCGGCACATCGGGCGGCTTTGCTGGTCTTGTTTTACCATTGTCGAAATGTCTTGGAACCGGGATTCCGAGTCTGATCGGGTCTTACTGGGAGAAGGAATATCCTTCGTTGACCGTGAGAGCTTGTGATGGGCTAAGTTGGGACACCCTGCAGGGTTTTGAACTTTTGAAAGCCGTGCCCACGGTTATGGGCAGATGGGAATTTGTTAATGTCCGGTTGTAGAAAACTTGACACTTAACTTAATTAAAATGCATCAACCGTGTGTGTAGCTGTGATTGTCTCTTTCCGGTGGATTCTGGGAAGTGAACACGGTTCTTGTGTTATGCTTGAACGTAAGTAGTTTCAGGATCACTTTTTGATCACTTCTAGTTCACGACCGTGCTTTGCTTCTCTTCTCACTCTCATTTGCGTAAGTTAGCCACCATATATGGTAGTGCTTGCTGCAGCTCCACCTCATTACCCTTTTTCCTACCCATAAGCTTAAATAGTCTTGATCTCGTGGGTGTGAGATTGCTGAGTCCTCGTGGCTCACAAATACTTCCAAAACAGTTGTAGGTGCCGATGATGCTGGTGCAGGTGACGCAACCAAGCTCAAGGAGGAGCTCGATGAAGACCTTGGTCGTCGTCTTGTTTTGTTTCCTTTTGATCAGTAGTGGAACCCAGTCGGGGCGATCGGGGATCTAGCAATAGGGGTGGTCTTTCTTTATTTTGGTTCCGTAGTCGGACCTTGATTGTATTCTGGATGATGTAATGCTATATTTATGTATTGTGTGAAGTGGCGATTGTAAGCCAACTCTTTATCCCTTTCTTATTCAGTACATGGGATGTGTAAAGATTACCCCTCTTGCGACATGCCTACTATGCGGTTATGCCTCTAAGTCGTGCTCCGACACGTGGGAGATATAGCCGCATCGTGGGTGTTACAGTGGCGTACCGCAAAACAGAGGAAACGGACTTGCGTTGGAGCGCTACGGTCAAAACGGGGGTCCTGTTCATCGGGAGGGGTGTGGCGTACCGCAAAACGGCACTACACGGGATACTGTTCATCTCCACCATCGACCCCCTCCAGCCTCCACGGGCTAGTGTTCATCCACCGTCGACCTCCTCCAGCCTCCACCTGTGACTGTTCATCCACGGGCTCCTGTTCATCCAGCCTCCACCGCGCGCTACTCCACCGGCTACTGTTCAACCAGCCCTATCCACGGGCTCCTGTTCAACCACCCCTCCACGGGCTACTGTACATATAGCCCTCCACCATCTACTGTTCATCCAGCCCTCCATGGGGTCCTGTTCATCCAGCCCCAACCGGCTCGATCGATCGGGGTCCTGTTCATCCAGAGGCAACACCACGGGGTCCTATTCATCCACCCCCATCGGGAACTGTTCATCCAAACCCCCCCAGCAACGCTCACTGTTCATCCAGAGGCAACACCACGGGGTCCTGTTCATCCACCCTCACCGGGAACTATTTAGCCAAACCCCCCTCCCAGCAACGCTCACTGTTCATCTAGAGACATCATCGATCTGCTTCAGTTAGCAGTAGTAGAGAAGGAATCGCTCGATCGAGTTCAGTTAACACCCATCGATCGATCGCTCGGGTTCAGTAACGCGTAGCCTGCAGTGCAATCGCTCGGGTTCAGTTAGAGCCCAACGCCTCGCTCAGGTTCAGTTAGAGCCCAACGCCTCGCACCCACGCGCGTGCGTGTACGAGAGAAACGCGCATCGCTCGGCCCCGACCACCCACCGTAACCGGGAACACCCCGATATTTTCCTCACCCTTGGTTCTACCACGGTTTTCTCCGTCATGGACGGCCCAAAGAATGTCATGCAGCTGCGTCTCTGGCCTGCCCAGGACGAAAAGCCCATTTTCTATCATGATTTTTTGTCATAGAAGTAGGACCCCACCACATCTATGATGATACCGTGTTTTGTCACAATTATTGTCATAGAAGTGTCATAAGTATGATAGAAAAAATTTCGTTCGGCCCAAAATGTCACGGATGTGTCTTTTTTTGTAGTGTCATGTCTTGGTTGATGCACTTGCCGGCGGATTCCATTTCTTCTTGGCCAGATCTGTGTCATGAGTTCGTTGGGGCCTTCACTGGAGGCCACCAAGCTCATGCCCAGGCGAGTGATTTGCATATCATTACCCAAAAGGAAGGCGAAAACCTGCGCAAGTACATACAAAGGTTCAGCCGAGTGCAATACAACATCCCGGATGTTCATCCTGCCGCTGTGATCAGCGCATTCCATCAGAATGTGCGTAACTGCAAGATGCGTGAAGAGCTGGCAATGAACAAGGTCAAGGACGTAGCCGAACTTTACGTTCTGTCCGATAGATGCGCCCGGGCTGAAGAGGGAAGGAAGTACCGCAACGAAGATGCCGGTGCGGAAATCGACTCTACCGACGAAGACACCACCGTCCCGACGAAGAAGGGTCGGCGTCGCAACAGGAAACGCAAGGGCAAGGCCGTGCTTGCCGTCGAGGGATCCGACGACACCGGCGCCACCAAGAAGGCCAAGGTAGACGACCCCGACAAGGAGGGTGCCGAGTGCGCCGCCTGCCGGGCCTTGGCGGCTGCCGACAAGCAGTATTGCAAGATCCACCGAACCGAGGGCCACGGCCTCCAGAACTACCGACAAGTTGAGCTGCTTGCTGAAAAGAAAAAAGCCGAATATGAGAGGCGGGAAGAGGAAAAGGGTCGAGATAGTGCCGATGGATCCGGCAAGAAGCACGGCAGCCAAGGAGGCCGCCGCGGCAAGGACAACCAGCAAGAGAGGCCCGCGCGGGGCCGCGACAAGGAGCAGGAAGACGACGATCATGACGAGGACGATGAGTCCGGTGAGCATGAGTTCCAAAAGGCTATAGAGGCCATGTGCGTCGATGGTGGCGCCTCACTGCATACTTCTCACCGCCAGCTCAAGCAATGGGCACGTGCGATCACAGCAGCAGAGCCGTTTGACGCTCAGAAGTTGCTGAAGTGGTCCAACACACCCATCATCTTTGACTCCGAGGACCACCCTGATCGCACAACTGCGGTCGGGTGTTTGCCGTTGTTGGTTTCACCAACGATACACAACCTCAAGGTGAACAAGATGCTAGTTGACGACAGGGTCGGTCTGAACTTGATCTCACCTGTTGTGATCAAAAGGCTACAAATTCCTGATGGAGACCTCGAGGAGACGGGTACGTTTCAAGGGGTCAACCCGGGAAGGAGTTAGCCGAAGGGCAAGATCATGCTACCTGTGACGTTTGGAGGCGAGCTGAACTACAGGACGGAGAAGATTGTCTTCGATGTAGCCGAGATTCCCTTGCCCTATAATGGGATTCTTAGCCGCCCGGCACTAGCCAAGTTCATGGCGGCATCACATTACGCCTACAACACGCTGAAGATGCCTGGGCCGATGACCATCATCACCGTTCCCTGTGACAAGAAGGATGCGCTGATTTGCGCCGACCCACTCTACCAAGAAGCGGTTGCAGCAGATGCCGCCAAGGCGCCTGCTGAGGGAGTCCTGGACTAAGGGGTCCTCGGGCGTCCGACCTGGAATCTTCATAATTGTTCGCCAAGCTTGCCCTATGGGCCGGACTGATGGGCTGTGAAGATATGAGGACCGAAGACTGTACCCGTGTCCGGATGGGACTCTCCTTGGCATGGAAGGCAAGCTTGGCTAACAATTATGAAGATTCCATCTTATGTAACTGACTCTATGTAACCCTAGATCCCCCCGGTGTCTATATAAACCGGAGGGTGTAGTCCAGAAAGGAGATACTCAATACCGTAGTCATACATGCTAGACTTCTAGGGTTTAGCCATTACAATCTCGTGGTAGATCAACTCTTGTAACACTCATATTCATCAAGATCAATCAAGCAGGAAGTAGGGTATTACCTCATAGAGAGGGCCCGAACCTGGGTAAACATCGTGTCCCCTGTCTCCTGTTACCATCAACCTTAGACACACAGTTCGGGACCCCCTACTCGAGATCTGCCGGTTTTGACACCGACATTGGTGCTTTCATTGAGAGTTCCTCTGTGCTGTCGCTGAAAGGTTTGATGGCCCCTTCAATCATCAATAATGACGCTGTCTATGGAGAAACTTTCCTCCCCGGGCAGATCTTCGTGTTCGGCAGCTTTGCACTGCGGGCCAACTCGTTTGGCCATCCGGAGCAGATCGAAAGCTACGCCCTTGGCCATCAGGTCTGATTTGGGAGCTTGAACTACGTCGGGGACATCTGTGGAGACTTGATCTTCGCCGGATTCGATACCGCGGTGGCCGCTCCCGGTCACCCCGATGATCATGACCAACATCTGTCATCGGGCCACATCCAGGAGATCGCTCCTGTAACCACTCTGGCCCTAGAGCCGGAGCAGGCCGTGCCATCCAAAGATGGGAGGATTAACCCCACCTCGGAGGCCGCAGATTCACACGATGCCTATGCCACCGGAACGCGGGACTCGTCTCCGGCCATAGGTTCCGAACCGTGCGAGCCTGCGGACGCCGAGCTTGATCGTTTATCGATCTTCAAATTCGGCGCCGTAGACATCTTCCAGCACTCACCTTTGGGTGATGTGCTAAACTCATTAAAAAACCTGTCCTTGGCGGAGGACTCTCAGCCGAACTATATCTGGCCCGAACTAGGGGCTGACGATGGAGAATTTTACTTCCCACCCACCACCCACTTTATAGCCACGATCGAGGATTTGACTGACGAACTTGATTACGACTCCGAGAACATCGATGGTATGGACGACGATGCCGGAGAAGAGGAGGCCCAGAACCCGCCATTCACCGGACGCTGGACGACCACTTCCTCGTATGATGTATACATGGTGGATGCACCAAAGGAGCACAGCGGCGACGATAAGGAAGACCTAGTCGAGGATAAACCTTCCGAAATACAGTCCAAGCGCCGGTGTTAGCGGCGCCGCTCTAAGTCACGCCGTAGTAAACACAGCAACACCGGCACAGGAGAAGATGACACTCCGGAAGGTGCCGAAGACAATGAAGACCCTATCGATAAAGGAAACAAACAAGATGAATGGGAAGATGAGTAGGTTAGCCCTGTTAAACTGGCCACACACGAAGATTCGGAGGACGATAATTACCTTCTGCTCTCCGAAGATGAGGTGAGCCCCGTCACCGAAGATTTCATCGTGCCCGAGGAACCTCTAGAGCAGGAGCGCTTCAAGCGCCAGCTAATAGCCACGACAAGGAGCCTGAAAAAGAAGCAGCATCAGCTTCAAGCTGACCAGGATCTGCTCAATAAATGGACTGATGTCCTAGCAGCCGAAGAATATGGCCTCAACGCCCAACCAAAAACTACCCAAAGCGCAAATTGCTACCTCAGTTTGATGAGGTGGCGTCGGAGTACATACCACCATCGCACAATACAGCCGACCGACCACCACGTGGTCGGGACAAAATGCCAACTCATGCCGAACACCAGCCTGCCCCGCCTCATCACTCAGGTAGAGGTAAATTAGCCCACGGCCATACATATGACCTCCGACAGAACCTGAACAATAAAGCAGGACATACCAGATCAATCTACGGATCACGAGGACGCGCCTCGACACGCGACAACGACCACCTATTCGGACGTGACAAACCCAGTCATGAGTGGGCTGAACACTGCAGACAGACTCTATCGGAGCCGCGTCATGATACGGCCCGATATAGAGGCCCCGCACATCCTCATTGCTTTACTGATGAAGTCCTGGATCACGAATTCCTAGAAGGGTTCAAGCCCATGAACATAGAATCATACGATGGAACCACGGACCCCGCGGTGTGGATCGAGGACTTCATTTTCCACATCCATATAGCCCGCGGAGATGACCTCCACGCCATAAAATACCTTCCTCTAAAACTCAAGGGCCAGCTCGGCATTGGCTAAACAGTCTGCCTGAAAATTCCATTGGCAGCTGGGAGGACTTGGAAGAGGCTTTCCTCGACAACTTCCAAGGTACATATGTCCGACCTCCGGATGCTGATGACTTAAGCCATACAGTTCAATAGCCGGAGAGTTCGCCAAGAAATTCTGGACAAGGTTCTTAACTAAAAAGAACCAAATAGTCGACTGTCCGGACACCGAAGCTCTAGCAGCTTCAAGCATAGCATCCGCGACGAATGGCTCGCTCGCCACCTCGGCCAAGAAAAGACAAAATCCATGGCGGCCCTCACGGCACTCATGACCCGCTTCTGTGCGGGCGAGGACAGTTGGTTGGCCCATAGCAAAAACAATGCAAGCGACGCCGGCACCCCTGAAGTTAAAAGCAACAAAGACAAGTCTCAAAGAAATAGATACAAGCGCCGAAACAACAGTGACAACACCGAGGATACGGGGGTCAACGCCGGATTCAGTGGCTCTAAGTCCGGTCAGCGGAAGAAGCCGTTCCAAAAGAACAATTCGGGCCCATCCAGCTTGGACCGCATACTTGATCGTCCATGCCAGATTCACGGCACCCCCGACAAGCCTCCTAATCATACAAATAGAGAGTGTTGGGTTTTCAAACATGCCAGCAAATTAAACACCAAGAACAGGGAAAAGGGATCGCAAAGCGAGGAAAATGAGGAAGAGCCACAGCAACCGAACACAGGGGGACAGAAGAAGTTTCCCTCTCAGGTCAAAATGGTGAACATGATATATGCTACCCACATCCCCAAGAGGGAGCACAAGCATGCGCTCAGGGACGTCTACACAATAGAGCCAGTCGCCCCAAAATTCAATCCATGGTCGTCATGCCTGATCACTTTTGATCGCCGGGATCACCCGTCCAGTATCAGTCATGGAGGCTCAGTCGCTGGTCTTAGACCCAATAATTTATGGGTTCCACCTGACTCGTGTCCTTATGGACGGCGGTAGCAGCCTCAATTTGCTCTATCAGGATACAGTGCGAAAAATGGGCATTAACCCATCAAGGGTCAAGCCTACAAAGACCACCTTTAAAGGAATCATTCCAAGAGTAGAGGCCCGTTGTCCAGGCTCAATCACACTAGAGGTTGTCTTCGGATCTCTGGACAACTTCCGAAGCGAGGAGTTAGTCTTTGATATCGTCCCATTCCGCAGCGGCTATCATGCACTGCTTGGACAAACTGCGTTTGCTCGATTCAACGTAGTGACACACTATGCTTATCTCAAGCTCAAGATGCCCGACCCACGCGGTGTCATAACAGTCAATGGCAATACGGAACGCTCTCTCCGTACAGAAGAGCACACATCTGCCCTAGTAGTAGAAGTACAAAGTGGCCTTCTCAAGCAAAACATTCATTCGGCTGCCGAGCCCTCGGACACCCTTAAGAGGGTCCGAACTACTCTGCAATAGAAGAGATCGGCTCGTCAGGAGCTCGACTAGCAATCCGGCCTCCGTCTCAGTCCCGATCAAGCAGTGGCATGCGTGCCACACGTACATAACTACGCGCTCAAAATTCCATGGGCATCGACTGAGGCATAACTAGCTTGTGATCCACGGCACGGCTCAACGGACATCGGATACACACATACTTTCACTTTTGCTTGTTTTCTTTCAGGTTTTAATACTATAGGCCCCATCAGGTGGTCTGGTTATCGGTCCTCTTGAAGGATAAATACACCAAGATGGCGAGGCACTACTAGGGAAAAGGCTAGCAGCAATGCGGGTTCTAGGTATATCAGTAGCGCGGGGACTGACGCTACTAATAAGGCGCTACAGCTAACCCGTAGCAGTAGCGCGTGCACACCCACGCTACTGCTATACAAGTGTAGCAGCAGCACGCTTCGTGGAAGCTCGCTACTGCTAATAGCTCTAGCGTGCTTTCCCTAGACGTGCTACTGCTACTGTGGCGCTGTTGCTAACTTTTCTCCACTCGCTACTGCTAATTTTAGTAGTTTTTGTTTTTTTCCTGCATATTTGTTTTATATTTGAACATGCTTTATACAAGAATATTTAGCAGATACAAATGTCATGATGATAAACATACAAATGGCTACGAGACCACAAATGTAATCATAGCATATACATACAAATAGTCTCATCATAATCATCATCCAACACAAAGTGGTATCTCGTCATCATCTTGAAAAGAGCAATACATGCAAGTCTCGAATACTTGCAACTACAACGTCATCCATCTAAACAATGGTATCTGCGAGAAGAGCTATCACTATGAGTGAGAGCGGAACTATGCAGTACATGAGGCGGCGGTTACGAGTCCTCTCTCGCGCTAGCGTGAACCTCAAGTAACTAGCTTCGGCTTCTTGTCTGGTTTTGAAGCTTTTATGGCTAGCGCCCGAGACCCCATTCACTTGCGTCTGACACTGAGGCCACTCGTTGTACACCCCCGGAACCTTCCCTTTGTACACAACATAGCACCGCCATCTTGCCATAAAGAAACTAGGTACCTGTTAGAGATGCATGTTCATCAAGGGGATGTACAATCATATGCAACAAAATATATTAGAGCAACATGAAAAAGAATGGGTTAATTAGCAACTAGATGCAACATACAGTATGCAAACTAATTAACTAGAGGTACGCAGGTCATCGTACCCAAACAAACAAAGTAGCATTACGCAAGTTCGGCAGGGACTGTGGACATCACAAAGTTTCATCGCTACAAAAAGTATACATGTTCAACTGACACATATCATCATCATCGGCATCGTAAATCACTAGAAGTTCCATCCTTCCATATCATCGACGATGGACCCTAGCTTCTTGAACGGCGTGAGGTCTTGACGTTGCATGCCTATGCGAGTTCGGACGTCAGCTCATGATATAGGGCCGTGGTGGAACATCCCCTTCTCATCGACGACTTCTTTCATGATGATCGTCGCAATGTCCCTTTGGATGCGAAAGAAGTCATCTCTAAGTTTATAATCCGCTTCTCCATGAGATTCTAGCCACTTGTGGATATGTTCATCATTTCTGCTTGTCATGCGAAGCTTTTGGTGATCCGTGTTGAACTCAATCATGAGATGGAGGATGTAGAATCCATCCTTCTTGCTTGGTTTTGGGACATGGATGCAGCAGAAGTTAGTTTTATGCACGAAACCCATCTTCTTGTTCCTTTGTTTCCTGATCTGCATGTGGCCACCTCTAATGTTGAAGCCTTGGAGAGCATCATCTAGAATATTCATTATGTGGGTGTAGTCCTTCTTCTCGTAGTCTCTGGAAGTGTCGAAATACATGGTGTGGGAGACTCGCGGGTAAAGAACGATGAGGACGGCGCGCCCGTTGCTGCGGGAAACGACACCTCAAATTATTCTCCATATGAGTGAGAAGGAATGATTGAAATGTACAAAAGGGTTGTCCGAAACTGACTTACTTTGGATGATAAGGCAGGAGGACAATTTCCTGGTCCTTATTCTGTACCATGAAGTTTTGGAGGTAGTCCCTAGTAGTTTCATGCTCAAAGTCGCCGAGACTCAAGAAAGACTCGTGCATGTAGTACGGATCCGCCACACAGATTTGCGAGACTTCTTCTCTCTTCATGACGAAGCTCATATGTAGCGCAAAAAGGCGGACGATTGTGAAATCGAGCCGCCTTGTCAGAAACATCTCAAAGATATGGTTAAACCGCAGGAAGAACACCTCCGCGGGCCGTGTGTCGACGTAGCACTTCCCCTCAGGCACACGAGCCGCGTATGTTGGATATCCTGGATCCTTCGAGGCTAGTATGCTTTTCTCAGTCGACAGCACATGGTTGTGCAGTCTCTTGAGATCCCCTGATAGTGCCTCCAGCGGTTTCGACGGTAGCATCGACTCGCCCGTGAGATGGAACATGGCAGCACCTTTCACGAGTACACGCTCTTCAGAATCCATCATCTGGTTGCTATGTGCTCTGGCTTGTTTGGAGGTAGCTATCTTCCCCGATCTCTTCCTCTCCTTTTTCTTGGGCACACCTTCCAAACCTTTCCTTAACCCCTGCCCCAGTGTTCTCGGACTAAGCACTGTATGACCCTCGGCTAGTTGAGCCTGTGTTGAGGTGGCATCTTCAGGCGTGTCCTGTGAGAATTTCATGAAGAGAGACCTTTTGCAATCCCTGCTACGACCTTCCTGCCCGGGCAGATCATGCATATCCTCATTAGCATGCTGATAGCCCGATTCGTCATATGGTTGACTCATCATATCTATGTCATAGTCATACGCTTTTGTATTGAGGAAACCCATTGGGTCGACCTCCGTCTCATCATCCATTCTATGTTCTACAGGACCGATTACATCAGCCAATACTATTGCACCCCCTTCATCATGTCGTCCGCCGCTCTCACCCGGCACTACATGAGCTGGTAATTGCATAGGCGGGGTGGTGGTCTCCGCACATTGTTGTTGATGTGTGGTTATTGGTGTGCTCTCGGCCGGCTCCAGACGAATAAGATTCCTCGGCCATAGCAGCACCCAACCCTTGCAGTTTCCAATCCGCGGTGGGGTCTCGTCGTCCTCTCCCACAGGCTTTACTGGAGGAGGCAAATGCTCGTGCCCTGATTTCACACTGGACAAGTTAACTCTGAAGTGCCTAGCGGGGATCGGGTGGTTGTGGAACATGGGTTGCAAGGGGTTCATTATCATCCCCTTTCCCACGTCCACCTTCTAGCCTTTGATCAAGTAGAGTATGGTGCACGGGGTTTCTTCGGCCAGCAAACACATGTCTGTGGCGTAAAACATCCGAAAGGCAACGAAATGGAATATTCTATGTTGGTGCGACATGTAATTACCGTGATGGCATCGAGCCCAGCCAAAGATGAAGGCCCACCTAGCACGCCAGAGACTGAGGACGGTCTGCTATGAGCGGGAGTGATACGTCTCCAACGTATCTATAATTTTTGATTGCACCATGCTATATTATCTACTGTTTTGGACATTATTGGGCTTTATTATCCACTTTTATATTATTTTTGGGACTAACCTATTAACCGGAGGCCCAGCCCAGAATTGTTGTTTTTTGCCTATTTCAGAGTTTCGTGGAAAAGGAATATCAAACGGAGTCCAAACGAATGAAACCTTCGGGAACGTGATTTTCGAAATGAACATGATCCAGCAGACTTGGACCCTATGTCAAGAAATAAAGGTGGAAGCCACGAGGTAGGGGGCGCGCCTACCCCCCCAGGCGCACCCTCCACCCTCGTGGGCCCCCTGTTGCTCCACCCACGTACTCCTTCCTCCTATATATACCTACGTACCCCCAAACGATCAGGGATGGAGCCAAAAACCTAATTCCACCACCGCAACCTTCTGTATCCATGAGATCCCATCTTAGGGCCTGTTCCGGAGCTCCGCCGGAGGGGGCATCCATCACGGAGGGCTTCTACATCAACACCATAGCCTCTCCGATGAAGTGTGAGTAGTTTACCTCAGACCTTCGGGTCCATAGTTATTAGCTAGATGGCTTCTTCTCTCTTTTTGGATCTCAATACAATGTTCTCCCCCTCTCTTGTGGATATCTATTCGATGTAATCTTCTTTTTGCGGTGTGTTTGTTGAGACCGATGAATTGTGGGTTTATGATCAAGATTATCTATGAACAATATTTGAATCTTCTCTGAATTCTTTTATGTATGATTGGTTATCTTTGCAAGTCTCTTCGAATTATGAGTTTGGTTTGGCCTACTAGATTGATCTTTCTTGCAATGGGAGAAGTGCTTTGCTTTGGGTTCAATCTTGCGGTGTCCTTTCCCAGTGACAGTAGGGGCAGCAAGGCACGTATTGTATTGTTGCCATCGAGGATATCAAGATGGGGTTTTTATCATATTGCATGAATTTATCCCTCTACATCATGTCATCTTGCTTAAGGTGTTACTCTGTTTTCATGAACTTAATACTCTAGATGCATGCTGGATAGCGGTCGGTGAGTGGAGTAATAGTAGTAGATGCAGGCAGGAGTCGGTCTACTTGTCTCGGACGTGATGCCTATATACATGATCATACCTAGATATTCTCATAACTATGCTCAATTCTGTCAATTGCTCAATAGTAATTCGTTCACCCACCGTAAAATACTTATGCTCTTGAGAGAAGCCACTAGTGAAACCTATGGCCCCCGGGTCTATCTTCATCATATTAATCTTCCAATACTTAGTTATTTCCTTTGCTTTTATTTTACTTTGCATCTTTATCACAAAAATACCAAAAATATTATTCTATCATATCTCACTCTCGTAAGTGATCGTGAAGGGATTGGCAACCCCTTATCGCGTTGGTTGTGAGGAGTTATTTGTTTTGTGCAGGTACGAGGGACTCGCGCATAGCCTCATACTGGATTGATACCTTGGTTCTCAAAAACTGAGGGAAATACTTACGCCACTTTGCTGCATCATCCTTTCCTCTTCAAGGAAATCCAACACAGTGCTCAAGAGGTAGCAAGAAGATTTCTGGCCCCGTTGCCGGGGAGGTTCGCGCAAGTCAAGATTTGACTCCCGACAACGAGCCATTTCTGGCGCCGTTGCCGGGGAGTCTACGCAAAAGTCAACATACCAAGTACCCATCACAACCCTTATCTCCCGCATTACATTATTTGACATTTGCCTCTCGTTTTCCTCTCCCCCACTTCACCCTTGTTGTTTTATTCGCCCTCTCTCTATCCTCCCTCTCTTTCTCTATTTGCCTCTTTTTGCCCGCTTGCTTTTTGTTTGCTTGTGCGTTGGATTGCTTTCTTGTCACGATGGCTCAAGATAACACTAAATTGTGTGACTTTACCAATACCAACAACAATGATTTTATTAGCACTCCGATTGCTCCTCTTACCGATGCTGAATCTTGTGAAATTAATGCCGCTTTGCTGAATCTTGTCATGAAAGATCCGTTTTCCGGCCTTCCTAGTGAAGATGCTGCTACCCATCTAAATAGCTGCGTTGATTTGTGTGATATGCAAAAGAATAAATATGTGGACAACAATATTGTTAAGTTGAAGCTATTTCCTTTTTTGCTTAGAGATCGTGCTAAAGCTTGGTTTTCGTCTTTGCCTAAAAATAGTATTGATTCTTGGAACAAGTGCAAAGATGCTTTTATCTCTAAGTATTTTCCTCCCGCTAAGATCATCTCCCTTAGAAACGGTATTATGAATTTTAAGCAACTTGATCATGAACATGTTGCACAAGCTTGGGAGAGGATGAAATTAATGATACGTAATTGCCCTACTCATGGTTTGAATTTGTGGATGATTATACAAATGTTTTATGCCGGATTGAATTTTGCTTCTAGAAATCTTTTAGATTCGGCTGCGGGAGGCACTTTTATGGAAATCACTTTAGGAGAAGCTACTAAACTCCTAGATAATATTATGGTTAATTATTCTCAATGGCATACTGAAAGATCTACTAATAAAAAGGTGCATGCGATAGAAGAAATTAATGTTTTGAGTGGAAAGATGGATGAACTTATGAAATTATTTGCTAGTAAGAGTGTTTCTTCTGATCCTAATGATATGCCCTTGTCTACTTTGATTGAGAACAATAATGAATCTATGGATGTGAATTTTGTTGGTAGGAATAATTTTGGTAACAACGCGTATAGAGGAAACTTTAATCCTAGGCCTTATCCTAGTAATCCCTCTAATAATTATGGAAATTCCTACAACAACTCTTATGGAAATTTCAATAAGATGCCCTCTGAATTTGAGAATAGTGTTAAGGAATTTATGAATTCGCAAAAGAATTTCAATGCTTTGCTTGAAGAGAAATTGCTTAAAGTTGATGATTTGGCTAGGAAGGTTGATAGAATTTCTCTTGACGTTGATTCTTTAAAGCTTAGATCTATTCCTCCTAACCATGATATCAATGAGTCTCTCAAAGCCATGAGAATTTCCATTGATGAGTGCATAGAAAGAACCACTAGGATGCGTGCTAAGAAAGATGCCTTTATAAGAGCGTGTTCTTCTAGTTCCTATGAAAATAAAGATGAAGATCTAAAAGTTATTGATGTGTCCCCTATTAAATCTTTGTTTTGCAATATGAATCTTGATAATGATGGGACTGAATATGATCCACCTTTACCTAGAAGGTGTTCCAAAAATTCGGAGTTTTTAGATCTTGATGCTAAATTTGATGAAAGTGGGATTGAAGAAATTAAAACCCTAGATGTTGCTAAACCCACTATTTTGGATTTCAAGGAATTTAATTATGAAAATTGCTCTTTGATTGATTGTATTTCCTTGTTGCAATCCGTGCTAAATTCTCCTCATGCTTATAGTCAAAATAAAGCGTTTACTAAACATATCGTTGATGCCTTGATGCAATCTTATGAAGAAAAACTTGAGTTGGAAGTTTCTATCCCTAGAAAACTTTATGATGAGTGGGAACCAACTATTAAAATTAAGATTAAAGATCATGAGTTCTATGCTTTATGTGATTTGGGTGCTAGTGTTTCCACGATTCCAAATACTTTGTGTGATTTGTTAGGTTTCCCTGATTTTGATGATTGCTCTTTAAACTTGCACCTTGCGGATTCCACTATTAAGAAACCAATGGGAAGAATCAATGATGTTCTTATTGTTGCAGATAGGAATTATGTGCCCGTAGATTTTATTGTTCTTGACATAGATTGCAATCCTTCATGTCCTATTATCCTAGGTAGACCTTTCCTTAGAACGATTGGTGCAATTATTGATATGAAGGAAGGAAATATTAGATTCCAATTTCCGTTAAGGAAAGGCATGGAACACTTTCCTAGAAAGAAAATTAAATTACCTTATGAACAAGGTAGTCAGAGTCTGGATTCAGAGTCGGATCGATTTTCCTCATACAGAATCGAGTCGTAAGATCGAGTCGTGGGATCGAGGATTCTACTAGATTTACTCAAATAAGATATTTTGTATGCACACAAGAAATTTATATGGATTCTATAGAGTTTTGACAATAAATATGGAGCAAAGAACGTACACATCAATGCTAGTTGTATTCCACTTCTTTTTACGGCTAACCTACCGTCTAGCTCACATGTATGGAACATATATGAGAGGGAAATATATAGAACATTTAAACCTTCAATGCACGAAATTTACTTAGGTTCTTTTTAGAGTGTGGTTATAGTCGATCACTTGTCTATCTGACCTGCAGTGCTAAACCATGAAGGGTCTTGCTCTCCTTCTCCGATCAATCTTGAAGCATCCTCATTTTCATGCCAACTCCATATGCTGACAAGCTTGATCCTCAATTTTGATCTAGGGTTTCCGAGATCTAGATCAAAGGTGTCGGCGGCTGGGCGTTTGGGCTTGGGAGGGGAATAAAGGTCCATGAGGTATATGAAAAGGGGTTTGGATGATGGCATACTATTCTACTACAAGTAAATAAATGGCTTAGATAAATTAGTAGAATCATACATAGTCCATAGCATAGTCGGGATTGTACAATTTTGTACAGGATTCTATGATTTGGATCGCGACTCAACATGGATTCTACCTGATCCGGATTCATAGTGGGATTTGGATCAACATGCTTCCATAGGGTCGTGAAGTCGTAGGATTCTAGCAGTCGAGTCAGGATTCTGACTACCTTGCTTATGAATCTATTATGAGAGCCACTTATGGATTGCCTACCAAAGATGGCAATACCTAGATCTATCCTTGCTTTTTATGCCTAGCTAGGGGCGTTAAACGATAGCGCTTGTTGGGAGGCAACCCAATTTTATTTTTATTCCTTGCTTTTTGCTCCTGTTTAGTAATAAATAGTTTACCTAGCATATGTTTTGGTTGTGTTTTTGTGTGTTTAATTAGTGTTTGTGCCAAGTAGAACCGTTGGGAAGACTTGGGGAAAGTCTTGTTATCTTGTTGTAAAAAACAGAAACTTTAGCGCTCATGAGAACTGCTGCATTTTTATTTGGAAAGTGCTATTTAGTTAATTGTTTTTGCAGATGATTAATAGATAAATTCCTCACGTCCAGAAATTTATTTTAGAATTTTTGGGGTTCCATATCTTGCGCTAGTTACAGATTACTGCAGACTATTCTGTTTTTGACAGATTCTGTTTTTCGTGTGTTGTTTGCTTATTTTGATGAATCTATGGCTAGTAAATATTTTATAAACCATAGAGAAGTTGGAATACAGTAGGTTTAACTCCAATATAAATAAATAATGAGTTCATTACAGTACCTTGAAGTGGTCTTTTGTTTTCTTTCGCTAACGGAGCTCACGAGATCTTCTACTTCAAGTTTTGTGTTGTGAAGTTTTCAAGTTTTGGGTAAAGATTTGATGGATTATGGATCAAGGAGTGGCAAGAGCCTAAGCTTGGGGATTCCCATGGAACCCCCAAGATAATCTAAGGACACCTAAAAGCCAAAGCTTGGGGATGCCACAGAAGGCATCCCCTCTTTCGTCTACTTCCATCGGTAACTTTACTTGGAGCTATATTTTTATTCGCCACATGATATGTGTTTTGCTTGGAGCGTCTTGTATGATTTGAGTCTTTGATTTTTAGTTTACCACAATCATCATTGCTGTACACACCTTTTGAGAGAGCCATACATGATTTGGAATTTGTTAGAATACTCTATGTGCTTCACTTATATCTTTTGAGTTATATAGTTTTGCTCTAGTACTTCACTTATATCTTTTAGAGCACGGTGGTGGATTTGTTTTATAGAAACTATTTATCTCTCATGCTTCGCTTAGATTATTTTGAGAGTCTTAAACAGCATGCTAATTTGCTTAAATAATCCTAATATGCTAGGTATTCAAGATTAGTAAAAAAAATTCTTATGAGTGTTTTGAATACTAAGAGAAGATTGATGCTTGATGATTGTTTTGAGATATGGAGGTAATAATATCAAAGTCATGCTAGTTGAGTAGTTGTGAATTTGAGAAATGCTTTTGTTGAAGTTTGCAAGTCCCGTAGCATGCACGTAAGGTAAACGTTATGTAACAAATTTGAAACATGAGGTGTTCTTTGATTGTCCTCCTTATGAGTGGCGGTCGGGGACGAGCGATGGTCTTTTCCTACCAATCTACCCCCCTAGGAGCATGCGCGTAGTGCTTGGTTTTTGATGACTTGTAGATTTTTGCAATAAGTATGTGAGTTCTTTATGACTAATGTTGAGTCCATGGATTACACGCACTCTCACCCTTCCATCTTTGCTAGCCTCTTCGGTACCGTGCATTGCCCTTTCTCACATTGAAAGTTGGTGCAAACTTTGCCGGTGCAACCCATGATATGATACGCTCTTTCACACATAAACCTCCTTATATCTTCCTCAAAACAGCCACCATACCTACCTATTATGGCGTTTCCATAGCCATCCCGAGATATATTGCCATGCAACTTTCCACCATTCCGTTTATCATGACACATTCATCATTGTCATATTGCTTAGCATGATCATGTAGTTGACATAGTATTTGTGGCAAAGCCACCGTTCATAATTCTTTCATACATGTCACTCTTGGTTCATTGCATATCCCGGCACACCGCCGGAGGCATTCATATAGAGTCATATTTTGTTCTAGCATCGAGTTGTAATCATTGAGTTGTAAATAAATAGAAGTGTGATGATCATCATTTTCTAGAGCATTGTCCCAAGTGAGGAATTAAAAAAAGGGGGAGAGAAAGGCCACAAAAAAGAAGAGAAGGCCCAAAAAAGAGAGAAAAAAGAGAGAAGGGACAATGCTACTATCCTTTTCCACACTTGTGCTTCAAAGTAGCACCATAATCTTCATGATAGAGAGTCTTTTGTTTTGTCACTTTCATATAGTAGTGGGAATTTTTCATTATTGAACTTGGCTTGTATATTCCAACAATGGGCCTCCTCAAGTGCCCTAGGTCTTCGTGAGCAAGCAAGTTGGATGCACACCCACTTAGTTTATTTTGTTGAGCTTTCATACATTTATAGCTCTAGTGCATCCGTTGCATGGCAATCCTACTCCTTGCATTAACATCAATCGATGGGCATCTCCATAGCCCATTGATTAGCCTCGTTGATGTGAGAGTTTCTCCTTTTTTGTCCTCCACATAACCCCCATCATCATATCCTATTCCACCCATAGTGCTATGTCCATGGCTCGCGCTCATATATTGCGTGAAAGTTTATAGGTTTGAGATTACTAAAGTATGAAACAATTGCTTGGCTTTTCATCGGGGTTGTGCATGATGAGAGCATTCTTGTGTGACGAAAATGGAGCATGACTAAACTATATGATTTTGTAGGGATGAACTTTCTTTGGCCATGTTATTTTGAGAAGACATAATTGCTTAGTTAGTATGCTTGAAGTATTATTATTTTTATGTCAATATGAACTTTTATCTTGAATCTTTCGGATCTGAATATTCATACCACAATTAAGAAGAATTACATTAAAATTATGCCAAGTAGCACTCTGCATCAAAATTATCTTTTTTTTATCATTTACCTACTCGAGGACGAGCAGGAATTAAGCTTGGGGATGCTTGATATGTCTCCAACGTATCTATAATTTTTGATTTCTCCATGCTATATTATCTACTGTTTTGGACATTATTGGGCTTTATTATCCACTTTTATATTATTTTTGGGACTAACCTATTTACCGGAGGCCCAGCCCAGAATTGTTGTTTTTTTGCCTATTTTAGGGTTTAGAAGAAAATGAATATCAAACGGAGTCCAAACGGAATGAAACCTTCGGGAACGTGATTTTTGGAATGAACATGATCCAGGAGACTTGGACCCTACGTCAAGAAATAAAGGAGGAAGCCACGAGGTAGGGGGCGCGCCTACCCCCCCAGGCGCACCCTCCACCCTCGTGGGCCCCCTGTTGCTCCACTGACGTACTCCTTCCTCCTATATATACCTACGTACCCCCAAACAATCAGGGACGGAGCCAAAAACCTAATTCCACCACCGCAACCTTCTGTATCCACGAGATCCCATCTTGGGGCCTGTTCCGGAGCTCCGCCGGAGGGGGCATCCATCACGGAGGGCTTCTACATCAACACCATAGCCTCTCCGATGAAGTGTGAGTAGTTTACCTGAGACCTTCGGGTCCATAGTTATTAGTTAGATGGCTTCTTCTCTCTTTTTGGATCTCAATACAATGTTCTCCCCCTCTCTTGTGGAGATCTATTCGATGTAATCTTCTTTTTGCGGTGTGTTTGTTGAGACCGATGAATTGTGGGTTTATGATCAAGATTATTTATGAACAATATTTGAATCTTCTCTGAATTCTTTTATGTATCATTGGTTATCTTTGCAAGTCTCTTTGAATTATCAGTTTGGTTTGGCCTACTAGATTGATCTTTCTTGCAATGGGAGAAGTGCTTAGCTTTGGGTTCAATCTTGCGGTGTCCTTTCCCAGTGACAGTAGGGGCAGCAAGGCACGTATTGTGTTGTTGCCATCAAGGATAACAAAATGGGGTTTTTTTATCATATTGCATGAATTTATCCCTCTACATCATGTCATCTTGCTTAAGGCGTTACTCTGTTTTCATGAACTTAATACTCTAGATGCATGCTGGATAGCGGTCGATGAGTGGAGTAATAGTAGTAGATGCAGGCGGGAGTCGGTCTACTTGTCTCGGACGTGATGCCTATATACATGATCATACCTAGATATTCTCATAACTATGCTCAATTCTGTCAATTGCTCAACAGTAATTCGTTCACCCACCGTAAAATACTTATGCTCTGGAGAGAAGCCACTAGTGAAACCTATGGCCCCCGGGTCTATCTTCGTCATATTAATCTTCCAATACTTAGTTATTTCCTTTGCTTTTTACTTGCTTTTATTTTACTTTGCATCTTTATCACAAAAATACCAAAAATATTATTTTATCATATCTATCAGATCTCACTCTCGTATGTGATCGTGAAGGGATTGACAACCCCTTATCGCGTTGGTTGCGAGGAGTTATTTGTTTTGTGCAGGTACGAGGGACTCGCGCATAGCCTCCTACTGGATTGATACCTTGGTTCTCAAAAAATGAGGGAAATACTTACGCTACTTTGCTGCATCATCCTTTCCTCTTCAAGGAAATCCAACGCAGTGCTCAAGAGGTAGCAGGGAGCGACTACGTGAGGAGGCCTGGTTGCGTGAGCAAGTGATGGTGCGGTGGTGTTGTTGTTCACGGAGTTGCTCCCGACGAAACTGGGCAATGGCAAATTATGTACCGTCTTGTCTAGATTTTCCTTCGTCCAGTTGATGATAGCTGGAACTAAGTTAGTAGCGAAATCATTTCTGCAGGCAGTTACAGCTGCATTGACTGCCTGTTGTAGCAACTCATTTTTCTCCTCGGCTGTTTTTTTCGTGTCCATGGCTGCTTTTTTCTCGACCGCAAGCTTCACCTTCTCGTCGATGTCCGCCTGACTAAACTTCTTTTTCTGCTTCTTGGCCTCCAGGCCCTCGTTGTAAAACACCTTCCACATGGCGTCGTCTCTAGCATCGTGCACACGACCATATTGCAACCGCTGGCCCGAAGGGAGTCCCTTAAGTTCGTTCAAGGCCCGGTTGGGTGGGGTGTCCCACTTGGGCCTCATCGGAGAAGTAGGGCTTTCGGCTGCAAGCTGGTGTTTCTTCTCCTACAGAAGGAGCGTGAACCGTTTAGGAATGTGTACTCGACTAGATCTGGAGATAAATGTAAGGTGGTAAAAGAATAATTACCAGTAGTCTAATCAATTTCCTCGTGATTTGTTCTATGTAAAAAACCTTCTTTTCCTTGTCCCACTTGTAGCGGGCCTTGATGAAGTCACGCTCCAAGGGGTTGGTGAACTTCGCGAAGGGGTCTGGGATACCGTGGCTTTCACGTTCCGCGTCCTCCTTATCTCCCATATGGGCCTTTTACCAAGGTAGCCACGGCTTCTGAGGCAATGCTTCCCCGTGTTCCTTTGCTGAAGGCTCTTGAATTTCGCAGCCTTAGACTTGGCTGCCTTGGTAGCGCAAGTGTCCTTGAACTTTTCGAACTCCTCCACCGTGAGTGTCGGATTTTCCTCCAGAATCTTGGACAGGGGTTCCTCAGCCTCAATAGCTCGTTTCACCCTCCCTTTCCAGGAGTCCAAATCATTGTTGAACATGCCCATGGTGTGATTGTTAATCTTTTTCATCTTCGGATCATCCCACGGTTCTTCTATGTTATCATCCCGGTCGGGGAACTTGAACCTCTTGTGCAACTTCGTCAGGAGCAACTACATCAAATGTTCTTTACTCCTTAAGTCAACGTCGTTGATGCTCGTGCATTCCCATAGGATGCATCCTACTTGGTTCCCATAGCACTTGCGAGGTTCTTCCGGCTCTAATGGCTCAAACTTGCCAGGTGCCATCTTTGTGATCACCAGTCATCCAATCCCTAGTTTCTTAGGTTTTCGTATCCTCTACTTCTTATTTTCGGTAGAGGCATCGACGCCGATACCTTCCCCGCCGGTATCTTCCTCACCGGTACTTCCCCCGCCGGTCTCGGCGCCGCCATCGGTCTCGGCGCCGCCATCGGTGCCGGCGCCATCGGTGTCGATGTCGATGTCGGGTCAGTACCACCATCAAGGCCGACCTGCAAACCTTGACTTTGCATTTTCTTAGTAGTCAAATATTCGAGGTACTCTTGTTCACCCTCATAATCCATCTCGTCTGCATCTTGGTCACAAGGCCCAGTTTCTTCATTGTTCGACATGTTTCCTATGATTAAATCTCCTCGTTTAATTCTAAAACTATGAAAAAAATGAGAAATGACATAAAAAAGAAATCTATGTTTGCCGGAATGTCGTTTCCGAGCACTCGATATGCCTACTATCTAGCACAAATAATGCCAAAATTCACGGAAAATTTCGGCATGACCTTTGCTAAAAAAATGGACATATCGAGCGCCTGAAATTCACCGGAACGGAAATGAATCAACATTCTGGCATAACATAGGGCACTCGGATCATTTACCCTGCACATAATCATCACGTCCAAATGACATGTCCAAATTTCCAAATATGACATGTCCAAAACATCACATGTCCACATATGTAACCTAATTAACCATATACCCTAACTAAAACCTAACTAAATTAACCAAAAAACCTAGCTACTAGAGAGTGGAGGAGAGGTGGGGGGCTTACAAAGTGTGCATGCCCGACGACGGCCGAGGTTGGGAGGGGTCAGGGTCGGGGTCGAGCGCCGGGGCCGGAGCCGGGTTCGGGGTCGGGGCCGTGGGTGAGCGCCGAGGTCGGGGTTGGGGCCGTGGCCGAGCGCCAGGGTCGGGGTCGGGGACTGGAGCCAGCGTCGGGGTCGGTCGGCGTCGAGGTCGGGGGCGAGCGCAGAGGCGCGGCGAGGGCTCCGGTAGCGCGACGGGGGAAGAGAGAGTGTGGGGATTTGGGGGAAAAGAGGCGGGCTGAAGAGAGGAGTGGGGATTTTCGGGGTTAAGTGGGCATAGTAGTAGCGCATTAGCGGTTTCGTGTAGAAACCGCTACTGCTACCTTGACTAGTTGTAGCTCTTTTCTGAAAACGCGCTGCTGCTATAACCAGTAACAATTTTCCCGTTTGTTTTCCTTTATTTTCTCTCACTTTTTTTCCGAGAGTGGTTAACTAAGTGTGTATACAAAATAGGAACGTACATATTACATCATTTTTCCTTTATTTTCGCTCACTTTTTTCTGAGAGCAGTTAACTAAGTGTGTATACGAAATAGGAACATATATATTACATCATTTGACTGATAACATATGGTTCCTCAGCGTTGACGTTTTCGTTTTTTGAGTCAGCTTCTTTGCACAGTGCCACGAAAGGATCTACCTCGTCTAGGTGTTGTAGCACTACCAAGTTTGCTATGTCAAAGTCGCTGCGTCGATCTGAGTATGCCACGTGTAGATCCCCGCGACCGTTGGAGTGACCTTCTCCTTCGAGCCTCCCATCATGCTTGTTAACGGGAAAACCAACACTAACATCAGGCGGCTAGTCTGCGCCATATAGAAAATTCTCGCAAAAAGAGATGCACTCTTGTGTCAGATAGCCCTGGACGATGCTTCCATCCGGACGGGACATGTTACGAACGAATCCGTTGATGATCCCTCATCCTCTCAAATGGCATCATGTTGTGCAGAAATGACGGCCCCAAGTCTATTATGTCATCCACAATATGGACACACAGATGCACCATCATGTCAAAGAACGCGGGCGGGAAGTACATCTCAAGCTCATTCAGTATCACAAAAATCTCTTCCTATAGCCTTCGGAGCTGCTTCAGACTGATCGACTTTCGAGAGATGACGTCGAAAAAGTTGCAGAGACCAATAAGCGTGTCACGGACGTGCTTGTCCATTATCCCTCTAAGGGCAACAGGTAGTATCTGCATCATCATCACATGACAGTCATGGGACTTCATCCTGCTGAACATTTTCTTATCCGTGTCTAGATATCTGCTTATCTTGCCACAGTAACCGGAACTAACTTTGACTCTGGTAAGGCACTTAAAGAATTGATCGATCTCAGCCTGACTTAAGGTGAAGCAAGAAGGGAGGCAATAATCCTCTTTCTTTATTTTCTTGCCCTTCTTGTCCCGCACCTCTATCTCCGTTTCTATCTCGTCTAACAGTTTACGGGGCGGCATGTGCAGATCTTCCCTGATTTTCAAATCTTGCAAGTCTTTTCTTGCCTTCGGCCCGTCCTTGGTATTATCCGGCATGTTCATCAGTGTCGCGAGCAAACTCTCAAGGACATTCTTACAAATGTGCATTTGATCAACGCAATGACGTGTATCGAGTTTGTGCCAGTACTCCAAGTCCCAGAACACAGACCTCATCTTCCATACCTTCAACAGCGGCTCCGGCGCCTTTTTCATCGTCTTGCCCGACGCGGGGCGCTCCTTCCAATTTTTCAACAGCTCATCGATTTCGGCACCGCTCCGCTTACGTGGAGGTCCTCGATGCTCAGCATGACCATTGAATAGATCTCCACGGTTTCTCCACGGGTCGTCCTATTTGAGCCATCTTCGATGCCCCATGTACACGATTTTCCCAGACCCGCCATCTTTCCTTGACGTTAGCTACTAAGACGTCGTATCATCCATTCACGGCGTGCATCCACAATATCCATGGCACACCTGGCCTGTGACATATCCGTAACCCAGATAATCATGCACCTGTTGGAAATATGCCCTAGAGGCAATAATAAAAGCATTATTATTATATTTCCTTGTTCATGATAATTGTCTTTATTCATGCTATAATTGTGTTATTCGGAAATCGTAATACATGTGTGAATAATAGACACCAACATGTCCCTAGTAAGCCTCTAGTTGACTAGCTCGTTGATCAACAGATAGTCATGGTTTCCTGACTATGGACATTAGATGTCATTGATAACGAGATCACATCATTAGGAGAATGATGTGATGGACAAGACCCAATCCTAAACATAGCATAACATCGTATAGTTCGTTTGCTAGAGTTTTCCAATGTCAAGTATCTTTTCCTTAGACCATGAGATCGTGTAACTCCCGGATACCGTAGGAGTGCTTTGGGTGTACCAAACGTCACAACGTAACTGGGCGACTATAAAGGTATACTACGGGTATCTCCCAAAAGTGTCTGTTGGGTTGACACGGATCAAGACTGGGATTTGTCACTCCGTATGACGGAGAGGTATCTCTGGGCCCACTCGGTAATGCATCATCATAATGAGCTCAAAGTGACCAAGTGTCTGGTCACGGGATCATGCATTACGGTACGAGTAAAGTGACTTGCCGGTAACGAGATTGAACGAGGTATTGGGATATCGACGATCGAATCTCGGCAAGTAACGTACCGATTGACAAAGGGAATTGTATACGGGGTTGCTTGAATCCTCGACATCGTGGTTCATCCGATGAGATCATCGAGGAGCATGTGGGAGCCAACATGGGTATCCAGATCCCGCTGTTGGTTATTGACCGGAGAGCATCTCGGTCATGTCTACATGTCTCCCGAACCCGTAGGGTCTACACACTTAAGGTTCGGTGACGCTAGGGTTGTAGGGATATGTATATGCAGTAACCCGAATGTTGTTCGGAGTCCCGGATGAGATCCCGGACGTCACGAGAGTTCCGGAATGGTCCGGAGGTAAAGAATTATATATAGGAAGTGCTATTTCGGCATCGGGACAAGTTTCGGGGTCACCGGTATTGTACCGGGACCACCGGAAGGGTCCCGGGGGTCCACCGGGTGGGGCCACCTGCCCCGGGGGGCCACATGGGCTGTAGGGGGTGCGCCTTGGCCTATATGGGCCAAGGGCACCAGCCCCAAGAGGCCCATGCGCCAAGAGATAAAAAAGGGAAGAGTCCCAAAGGGGGAAGGCACCTCCTAGGTGCCTTGGGGAGGAGGGATTCCTCCCTTGCCGCCGCCCCCCTAGGAGATTGGATCTCCTAGGGCCGGTGCCCCCCTGGCTCCCTATATATTAGTGGGGGAAGGAGGGCCTCTCATACACGCCTTTGGTGCCTCCCTCTCCCTCTCCAACACATCCTCCTCCTCCATAGAGCTTGGCGAAGCCCTGCCGGAGTACTGCAGCTCCATCACCACCACGCCGTCGTGCTGCTGCTGGAGCCATCTTCCTCAACCTCTCCTTCCCCCTTGCTGGATCAAGAAGAAGGAGACGTTACGCTGACCGTACGTGTGTTGAACGCGGAGGTGCCGTCCGTTCGGCGCTAGGATCTCCGGTGATTTGGATCACGTCGAGTACGCCTTCCTCATCCCCGTTCTTTGAACGCTTCCGCGCGTGATCTACAAAGGTATGTAGATGCAATCCAATCACTCGTTGCTAGATGAACTCCTAGATGGATCTTGGTGAAACCGTAGGAAAATTTTTGTTTTCTGCAACGTTCTCCAACAGTGGCATCATGAGCTAGGTCTATGCGTAGTTCTCTTGCACGAGTAGAACACAATTTGTTGTGGGCGTTGATGTTGTCAACTTTCTTGCCGCTACTAGTCTTATCTTGCTTCAACGGTATTGTCGGATGAAGCGGCCCGGACCAACCTTACACGTACGCTTACGTGAGACCGGTTCCACCGACTAACATGCACAAGTTGCATAAGGTGGCTGGCGGGTGTCTGTCTCTCCCACTTTAGTTGGAGCGGATTCGATGAAAAGGGTCCTTATGAAGGGTAAATAGAAGTTGACAAATCACGTTGTGGCTTTCTCGTAGGTAAGAAAACGTTCTTGCTAGAACCCTATTTCAGCCACGTAAAACTTGCAACAACAATTAGAGGACGTCTAACTTGTTTTTGCAGCAAGTGCTTTGTGATATGATATGGCCAAAAGTTGTGATGAATGATGAATGATATATATGTGATGTATGAGTTGTTCATGCTATTGTAATAGGAATCACGACTTGCATGTCGATGAGTATGACAACCGGCAGGAGCCATAGGAGTTGTCTTTATTTTTTGTATGACCTGCGTGTCATTGAGAAACGCCATGTAAATTACTTTACTTTATTGCTAAACGCGTTAGCCATAGTAGTAGAAGTAATAGTTGGCGAGCAACTTCATGGAGACACGATGATGGATATCATGATGATGGAGATCATGGTGTCATGCCGGTGACAAGATGATCATGGAGCCCCAAGATGGAGATCAAAGGAGCTATGTGATATTGGCCATATCATGTCACTTTTATTATTTGATTGCATGTGATGTTTATCATGTTTTTGCATCTTGTTTACTTAGAACTATGGTAGTAAATAAGATGATCCCTCATAATAATTTCAAGAAAGTGTTCCCCCTAACTGTGCACCGTTGCGACAGTTCGTTGTTTCGAAGCACCACGTGATGATCGGGTGTGATAGATTCTAACGTTCACATACAACGGGTGTAAGACAGATTTACACATGCAAACACTTAGGTTGACTTGATGAGCCTAGCATGTACAGACATGGCCTCGGAACACAGAAGACCGAAAGGTCGAGCATGAGTCGTATAGAAGATACGATCAACATGAAGATGTTCACCGATGTTGACTAGTCCGTCTCACGTGATGATCGGACACGGCCTAGTTAACTCGGATCATGTTATACTTAGATTACAGGAGGGATGTCTATCTAAGTGGGAGTTCATTGAATAATTTGATTAGATGAACTTAATTATCATGAACTTAGTCTAAAATTTTACAATATGTCTTGTAGATCAAATGGCCAACGTAGTCCTCAACTTCAACGCATTCCTAGAGAAAACCAAGCTGAAAGACGATGGCAGCAACTACACGGACTGGGTCCAGAACCTGAGGATCATCCTCATAGCTGCCAAGAAAGATTATGTCCTACAAGCACCGCTGGGTGACGCACCTGTTCTCCCTGCAGAACAAGATGTTATGAACGCTTGGCAGGCACGTACCGATGACTACTCCCTCATTCAGTGCGGCATGCTTTACAGCTTAGAGCCGGGGCTCCAAAAGCGTTTTGAGAGACACGGAGCATATGAGATGTTCGAAGAGCTGAAAATGGTTTTCCAAGCTCATGCCCAGGTCGAGAGATATCAAGTCTCCAACAAGTTCTTCAGCTGTAAAATGGAGGAAAATAGTTCTGTCAGTGAGCACATACTCACTATGTCTGGGTTGCATAACCGCTTGATTTAGCTGGGGGTTAATCTCCCGGATGACGCGGTCATTGACAGAATCCTTCAGTCGCTTCCACCGAGCTACAAGAGCTTTGTGATGAACTTCAATATGCAGGGGATGGAAAAGACCATTCCTGAGGTATTTGCAATGCTGAAATCAGCAGAGGTAGAAGTCAAAAAGGAACATCAAGTGTTGATGGTGAATAAAACCACTAAGTTCAAGAAAGTCAAGGGTAAGAAAACCTTCAAGAAAAATGGCAAGGGAGTTGCCGCGCCCGGCAAGCAAGCTGCCGGGAAGAAGCCAAAGAATGGACCCAAGCCCGAGACTGAGTGTTTTTATTGCAAGGGAAATGGTCACTGGAAGCGGAAATGCCCCAAATACTTAGCGGACAAGAAGGCCGGCATCACAAAAGGTATATGTGATATACATGTAATTGATGTGTACCTTGCCAGTACTCGTGGTTGCTCTTGGGTATTTGATACCGGTGCAGTTGCTCACATTTGTAACTCAAAGCAGGAGCTGCAGAATAAGCGGAGACTGGCGAAGGACGAGGTGACGATGCGCGTCGGGAATGGTTCCAAGGTCGATGTGATCGCCGTCGGCACGCTGCCTCTTCATTTACCTACGGGATTAGTTTTAAACCTTAATAATTGTTATTTAGTGCCAGCTTTGAGCATGAACATTGTATCAGGATCTCGTTTAATTCGAGATGGCTACTCATTTAAATCCGAGAATAATGGTTGTTCTATTTATATGAGAGATATGTTTTATGGTCATGCTCCGATGGTGAATGGTTTATTCTTAATGAATCTCGAGCGTAATGCTACACATATTCATAGTGTGAATACCAAAAGATGTAAGATTGATAATGATAGTCCCACATACTTGTGGCACTGCCGCCTTGGTCACATAGGTGTCAAACGCATGAAGAAGCTCCATGCTGATGGACTTTTTAGAGTCTCTTGATTACGAATCATTTGACACGTGCGAACCATGCCTCATGGGTAAAATGACCAAGACTCCATTCTCAGGAACAATGGAGCGAGCAACCAACTTATTGGAAATCATACATACTGATGTGTGCGGTCCAATGAGTGTTGAGGCTCGCGGTGGCTATCGTTATGTTCTCACCCTCACTGATGACTTGAGTAGATATGGGTATGTCTACTTAATGAAACACAAGTCTGAGACCTTTGAAAAGTTCAAGGAATTTCAGAGTGAGGTTGAGAATCAACGTGACAAGAAAATCAAGTTCCTGCGATCAGATCGTGGAGGAGAATACTTGAGTCATGAGTTTGGCCCACACTTAAGAAAATGTGGAATTGTTTCACAACTGACGCCGCCTGGAACACCTCAGCGTAATGGTGTGTCCGAACGTCGTAATCACACTCTATTAGATATGGTGCGATCTATGATGTCTCTTACCGATTTACCGCTATCTTTTTGGGGGTATGCTTTAGAGACTGCCGCATTCACTTTAAATAGGGATCCATCGAAATCCGTTGAGACGACACCGTATGAATTATGGTTTGGGAAGAAACCTAAGCTGTCGTTTCTAAAAGTTTGGGGATGCGATGCTTATGTCAAGAAACTTCAACCTGAAAAGCTCGAACCCAAATCGGAAAAATGCGTCTTCATAGGATACCCTAAAGAAACTATTGGGTATACCTTCTACCTCAGATCCGAAGGCAAGATCTTTGTTGCCAAGAATGGGTCCTTTCTAGAGAAAGAGTTTCTCTCGAAAGAAATAAGTGGCAGGAAAGTAGAACTTGATGAAGTATTACCTCTTGAACCAGAAAATGGCGCAACTCAAGAAAATGTTCCTGTGGTGCCTGCACCGACTAGAGAGGAAGTTAATGATGATGATCAAGATACTTCTGATCAAGCTCCTACTGAAATTCGTAGGTCCACAAGGACACGTTCCGCACCAGAGTGGTACGGCAAACCTGTCTTGGAAATCATGTTGTTAGACAACGGTGAACCTTCGAACTATGAAGAAGTGATGGCGGGCCCGGATTCCGACAAATGGCTAGAAGCCATGAAATCCGAGATAGGATCCATGTATGAAAACAAAGTATGGACTTTGACTGACTTGCCCGTTGAGCGGCGAGC
This sequence comes from Triticum urartu, assembly GCF_003073215.2. NCBI lineage: Eukaryota > Viridiplantae > Streptophyta > Magnoliopsida > Poales > Poaceae > Triticum > Triticum urartu. Next base: position 583,019,188 of record NC_053025.1, read on the forward strand.
CATAGAAAATAAATGGATCTTTAAGAAGAAGACAGACGCGGATGGTAATGTGACCATCTATAAAGCTCGGCTTGTCACTAAGGGTTATCGACAAGTTCAAGGGGTTGACTACGATGAGACTTTCTCACCGGTAGCGAAGCTAAAGTCCGTCCGAATCATGTTAGCAATTGCCGCATTCTATGATTATGAGATATGGCAAATGGACGTCAAAACGGCATTCCTTAATGGTTTCCTTAAGGAAGAATTGTATATGATGCAGCCGGAAGGTTTTGTCGATCCTAAGAATGCTGACAAGGTGTGCAAGCTCCAACGCTCGATTTATGGGCTGGTGCAAGCATCTCGGAGTTGGAACATTCGCTTTGATAAGATGATCAAAGCGTTTGGGTTTACGCAGACTTATGGAGAAGCCTGTGTTTACAAGAAAGTGAGTGGGAGCTCTATAGCATTTCTCATATTATATGTAGATGACATACTTTTGATGGGAAATGATATAGAACTCTTGGACAGCATTAAGGCCTACTTGAATAAGAGTTTTTCAATGAAGGACCTTGGAGAAGTTGCATATATATTAGGCATCAAGATCTATAGAGACAGATCAAGACGCCTCATGGGTCTTTCACAAAGCACATACCTTGATAAGATATTGAAGAAGTTCAATATGGATCAGTCTAAGAAGGGGTTCTTGCCTGTGTTGCAAGGTGTGAAATTGAGCTCAGCTCAATGTCCGACCACGGCAGAAGATATAGAAGAGATGAGTGTCATCCCCTATGCCTCAGCCATAGGTTCTATTATGTATGCCATGCTGTGTACCAGACCTGATGTAAACCTTGCCGTAAGTTTGGTAGGAAGGTACCAAAGTAATCCCGGCAAGGAACACTGGACAGCGGTCAAGAATATCCTGAAGTACCTGAAAAGGACTAAGGAAATGTTTCTCGTTTATGGAGGTGATGAAGAGCTCATCGTAAAGGGTTACGTTGACGCTAGCTTCGACACAGATCTGGATGACTCAAAGTCACAAACCGGATACATGTATATTTTGAATGGTGGGGCAGTAAGCTGGTGCAGTTGCAAGCAGAGCGTCGTGGCGGGATCTACATGTGAAGCGGAGTACATGGCAGCCTCGGAGGCAGCGCATGAAGCAATTTGGGTGAAGGAGTTCATCACCGACCTAGGAGTCATACCCAATGCGTCGGGGCCAATCAAACTCTTCTGTGATAACACTGGAGCTATTGCACTTGCCAAGGAGCCCAGGTTTCACAAGAAGACCAGGCACATCAAGCGTCGCTTCAACTCCATTCGTGAAAATGTTCAAGATGGAGACATAGATATTTGTAAAGTACATACAGACCTGAATGTAGCAGATCCGTTGACTAAACCTCTCCCTAGAGCAAAACATGATCAACACCAGAATTCCATGGGTGTTCGGTTGATCACAATGTAACTAGATTATTGACTCTATTGCAAGTGGGAGACTGTTGGAAATATGCCCTAGAGGCAATAATAAAAGCATTATTATTATATTTCCTTGTTCATGATAATTGTCTTTATTCATGCTATAATTGTGTTATTCGGAAATCGTAATACATGTGTGAATAATAGACACCAACATGTCCCTAGTAAGCCTCTAGTTGACTAGCTCGTTGATCAACAGATAGTCATGGTTTCCTAACTATGGACATTAGATGTCATTGATAACGAGATCACATCATTAGGAGAATGATGTGATGGACAAGACCCAATCCTAAACATAGCATAACATCGTATAGTTCGTTTGCTAGAGTTTTCCAATGTCAAGTATCTTTTCCTTAGACCATGAGATCGTGTAACTCCCGGATACCGTAGGAGTGCTTTGGGTGTACCAAACGTCACAACGTAACTGGGTGACTATAAAGGTATACTACGGGTATCTCCAAAAGTGTCTGTTGGGTTGACATGGATCAAGACTGGGATTTGTCACTCCGTATGACGGAGAGGTATCTCTGGGCCCACTCGGTAATGCATCATCATAATGAGCTCAAAGTGACCAAGTGTCTGGTCACGGGATCATGCATTACGGTACGAGTAAAGTGACTTGCAGGTAACGAGATTGAACGAGGTATTGGGATATCGACGATCGAATCTCGGGCAAGTAACGTACCGATTGACAAAGGGAATTGTATACGGGGTTGCTTGAATCCTCGACATCGTGGTTCATCCGATGAGATCATCGAGGAGTGTGTGGGAGCCAACATGGGTATCCAGATCCCGCTGTTGGTTATTGACCGGAGAGCCATCTCGGTCATGTCTACATGTCTCCCAAACCCGTAGGGTCTACACACTTAAGGTTCGGTGACGCTAGGGTTGTAGGGATATGTATATGCAGTAACCCGAATGTTGTTCGGAGTCCCGGATGAGATCCCGGACGTCACGAGGAGTTCCGGAATGGTCCGAAGGTAAAGAATTATATATGGGAAGTGCTATTTCGGCCATCGGGACTAGTTTCGGGGTCACCGGTATTGTACCGGGACCACCGGAAGGGTCCCGGGGGTCCACCGGGTGGGGCCACCTGCCCCGGGGGGCCACATGGGCTGTGGGGGGTGCGCCTTGGCCTATATGGGCCAAGGGCACCAGCCCCAAGGGGCCCATGCGCCAAGAGATAAAAAAAGGGGAAGAGTCCCAAAGGGGGAAGGCACCCCTAGGTGCCTTGGGGAGGAGGGATTCCTCCCTTGGCCGCCGCCCCCCTAGGAGATTGGATATCCTAGGGCCGGCGCCCCCCCCAGGCTCAATATATATAGTCTGGGGAAGGAGGGCCTCTCAAACCACGCCTTTGGTGCCTCCCTCTCCCTCTCCAACACATCCTCCTCCTCCATAGAGCTTGGCGAAGCCCTGCCGGAGTACTGCAGCTCCATCACCACCACGCCGTCGTGCTGCTGCTGGAGCCATCTTCCTCAACCTCTCCTTCCCCCTTGCTGGATCAAGAAGGAGGAGACGTTACACTGACCGTACGTGTGTTGAACGCGGAGGTGCCGTCCGTTCGGCGCTAGGATCTCCGGTGATTTGGATCACGTCGAGTACGCCTTCCTCATCCCGTTCTTTGAACGGCTTCCGCGCGTGAATCTACAAAGGTATGTAGATGCAATCAAATCACTCGTTGCTAGATGAACTCCTAGATGATCTTGTGAAACCGTAGGAAAATTTTTGGTTTTCTGCACGTTCTCCAACAGAGCACCGTCATGATCAATGCGGCTCTCATGTAGAAACAGTCGCCTTTGCTGGCGTCCCATGTCTTGGCCGGTGTTTTCCATAAAGTGTCTAACTCCTCTTGAAGTAGCCCCAGAGACAAATTAATATTATTTCCTGGTTGTTTTGGCCCTTGAATAAGCATGCTCATGTGAATGTACTTCGACTTCATGCACAACCAGGGGGGAGGTTGTACATCCATACAAACACGGGCCATGTGCTATGGTTGGTGCTCTGGTTGCCAAACGGATTCATGCCATCGTTACACGTGCCGAGCACAATGTTCCTTGCATCACATTCAAAATACCGATAGAAGTTGTTCAACACTCTCCACTGGCTTCCATCCTTGACGTGTCTCAGCTTCAGATCATCTCCATCGTCGGGCTTCTTCCTCTCCGTGTGCCAACGCATTAGCTTTGCTTCCTTGGGATCTATGAAATACCGCTGGAGACGGGGAGTGATCGGTAAGTACCATACAACTTTCTGGGGACATTTCTTCCCGGCCTTCTTGTATCGAGAAGCATTGCACACCGGACAGCTTGTTTTTTCTGCGTGCTCCTTCCGATAAATTATGCAATCGTTGATGCATGCATGGTATCTAACATGCGGCAGATCAAGAGGGCACACGATCTTCTTGGCCTCATCAACACTAGTAGGACATAGATTCCCCGCGGGAAGAACATCCTTTAGGTACTTGAGATGCTCATCGAGGCTAGTGTCGGTCCATTTGTTTTTAGCCTTCGTCTTCAGGAGTTGGAGCGTGAAACTCAAGCGGGTCACCTCAGGATTGCAACCATCATACAATGGAGTGTTCGTGTCTACCACCAGTTGCTCCAGCTTAGCCTCCTCTCTAGAAGCAGCTCTCTCAGTACTCGTCTCCTTGTGAAGCAGTGCTTGAACATGAGGGTCCCGCACGATTGAACTTAGTACCGACGAACTCTGCTGTGTACAGTCCCCATTCTCTCCGCCGCCATGTCCGGCCCCTTCTACTCCGCCATGTCCGGCCCCTTCTCTGCCGCCATGTCCGGCCTCTTCCCCGCCACCATTGTTGATCATCTCTTCGTCTTGCCCCGTGTCGTCATAGCCTACCCCGTCGGTGTCCTCAACATCGTCATCCTCATCTTCAATTATCCATCGAGTATAGCCATCCATGAAACCAGTCATGAGCAGGTGCGCTTCAACACGACCATCGTCATAGGGGTCGAGCCAAACTATTCCTTTGCATTTTCGACTCGGACATAAAACCTCTGTCCGGTTGTTTTCTTTCATGTCCTGCACCGCCGACTGTAACCACCTGTCCACCATCGTTCCACTGACTATTATGAACGTCTGCACGCTAATAATAAACAAATTGATTATAAAAATGCGTGCATGCATCAAAGTCATACAAAAATTCGGCATGACCTTCCCTAAAAATAGGACATATGTAGATCTAGAAAGTTTGCCCGGAATTCGCCGAAACAGAAATAAATCGATGTTTCGGCAAAACATAGGCAACTCAAAAGCACAATTTGGCGTCAACACATGCCACACACACAATTTCCATCATATTGCCCAATTATCATATCACATACACATACACATATTTCCATTTTGCAAAAGCATGAAATTTTAATCACCTCTATCTCGAGATCGAGCACATGATGGAGATGATGATGTACGGAGATCAAAAGTTTACAAAGCTCTTCTTGACAAAGAAAGATCTAGTTAGGGGGCAAATAGGTCACTTAACAAAATGCTACATCTACCTAGCTAGCTAATTTGGGAGGAGACAACTTGAACTAGTGGAGGGGGAAGGAAAAAGAGAAAGGAGATGCATTAATGGAGGTGGTGTAGTTAGCTAGGAGTAATGAAGAGAGATAAAGGTAGGTAGAATAGGGAGAGTAATGGGGGGAGAAGTATTGAGGAAGAAGAAGAGTGAGAGAGGGAGGATGTGGGATGTAGGGGAAAGGGAGGAGAGGAGATGGGGAGAGGGGAGGTGGAAAAAGGTGGTGGGTCCTGCCTCTTAGCAGTAGCGCAGGAGGAAAATGCGCTGCTGCTAAGAGCGTAGCACCAGCGCGCTTTCCCACCACGCGCTACTGCTAAACGAGCCAACCGTCTAGAAAATTTCAAAATTAGCAGCAGCAACGTGACTAAAAAGCGCGCTACTACTATTGCATTAGCAGTAGCGCGCTTCGCGACGTCGCGCTGCTGGTAAACTTAGGTCGTTGTGTTCTGTCGATGGATTTTTGTAGCGGCGCGGTTTACACATCCTGCTCTACTGCTAAATTTACATCAGTAGCGCTCTTTTCCTAACCTCGCTGCTGCTAATTAGCAGCAACGCCTCTTTTCGTGTCGCGCTGCTGCTAAGATTCTGTGTATAAGGTTTTCCCTAGTAGTGAGGAGCGCAGACATACGGGGACTTTTTAGGTGATTCCGTTAACGATAACTCTACCTGTCTTCCAGGACCCACATGCAGCTCTCCCCTGCTTTCGGCATGTTAAATAGCCTGTTGCTTATTGCACTACTTGTATCAATGCGCCTTGACGTACTAATTACATTACAATGAAAACAGTTTGTAGCTGGAGCTGTAGGACCCTAGCCTTTTACCTTTACATCTTTTCTGTTTTCTTTCTCTTTTTTTTCAGTTTCCCTGTGGATAACCCCATCAGGTAGCACCCGTACACTTTGGTACGTTTTGATGTTTGCTAGGGGCTTTATAGCACCCCACATTATGGCAACAAAAGTCCGAACACTTCTTACAAGTATAGTTCGGCACCCCGAATTTAGCATTATATGCATTGGCTCCGAATCATGTCTTTGGTCAATAGTTGGGTTGCCTGGCTCCTGCGCTTGCTACCGTACGTTCCGCTACATCGGCTAGGGTAGTAAAGGGAGAACTACTGTGATTGTGCCCTGGTATAAACTGGATGAGCACCTCAGTAGAGAAAGCCGAAAACTGACTATCATGATGCGGCGAGAGCCGGTCAGCTGTTCGGAGGTCTCAAATCATTGGAGGTTTTTCCGCATTTCGTGAAGGATTGTACTTCCCGATCAGATGCTGACAGCACTCTGGTTCATATACCAGGGGCTGCGCCTATGTTTTATTATAAAACTCCTATGGCTAAGTGAGGGCGTTCAAGCCGTATAGTCTGGTTGCCTGATTCGTTGCGCTAAACAACTCCTTCAAGGACCATATAATTGGATCAAGATTGTTTAGATACCATCCCGAACACCTCTGTACTACCTACGTGAGGGCAGAAGCCAACGACTGGCCAACCCTCAGATTTCATACAACACGGCCGCACAGGAGGACACAATCAAAACATAAATTATATTACAAAGCGGATTTGTCGTCATCATACAAGACAAAATACGAGTGTATTCACTCGAAAATAATGTCCCTCCCGCACTGTGTGGCTACAATACGTGATCCTTCTAGGACATCCGCAAAGTAGCGCTCGGGTGTATGGTGCTCTTTGCCCTTCGGCGGCCCCTTGTTCAGCTCGACGGCATCCATCTTCGCCCACCACATCTTGCTACGAGCAAAGGCCATCCGGGCACCTTCAATACAGACCAACCGCTTTACGACCTCAAGCCGCGGGCAGGCACTAAAAAGCCGCTTCACAAGCCCGAAGTAGCTGCTGGGTACCGGCGCGGCAGGCCATAGCCGGACTATCAGGTCCCTCGTGGCCAGCTCGGTCGCCTTGTGCAGCTCGACCAACTGTTTCAACTGGTCACTGAAGGATACCGAATGTTCTGGTCCAAGATATTGAGACCAGAACAGCTTCTCCGTCGAACTCCCTTCCCCAGCTCGATAGAATTCAGCAGCATCGGATACGCTACGCGGCAAATCCGCAAACATCCCTATAGAGCACAAAATTCGGGTAAGTGAAAGGAGTGTTTCCTTCACAGACTTGCTTTGCATAATGAAAGCCTTACCCGCCGCAATCTTCTTAGCCGCCTGGAGTTCCTGAAGGGCGCTCTGGGCCTCGGCTCGAGCCTCTTGTGCGCTCTGGCGGGCCTTCGCAAGTTCGGACGCCTGCATCTTAGAATCACGCTCCAGGGACTCGTACTTCTTGATGGCATCTTGAAGCTCTTGCTGAACCTCGCTGACCCGGGCCTCGTGCTTTTCGCGTATAGCGTGTTCCTTGGCCGCTTTGTCCTCGGCCTCGGCTAATGCCTTCTTGAGGGCTGCCACCTCGGTTGTGGCCCGTACCATAGTCCATGACACTTTAGTCAGCATGAAGTACTCATCCTTCCTAACATACACGCACAGGTTACAACATACCTTGGTTGTCCTCCATCTGCTTCTTCACAAGGCTGAGCTCTTCCTCGGCCCGCTCCAGGCTCCACTTCAGTTTGGAGACCTCCGTAGTGAGCGGCAGCAGCCAGCAGTGACGCCTGCTTATTTACATAGACATCATATGTTAGACTCCTGCGGAAATTGTTTTGATCCTCTATTCGGCTTTTCTTTCCGATCACCGAACAAAGCATCAGGGGCTACTGTCTATGCTGTGATATTCTTTCAACAATTATTATTACCTCAAAGCCTATTAAAAGGCTATTGCAAGCTTCGGTCAGCCCGCTTTTGGCTGACTAAACCTTTTCGATCACCGTACCCATGAGGACATGGTGTTCATCTACAATGGAAGCGCATCGCAGTGCTTCCAGCAGATCATCCGACGCCTCTGGTTGGACGGAGGTCACCAGCCGAATAGGCACACCCCCCCCTTCGGGGAAGGCCGTTCGCCGGACTCCGAAGCTGTGCAGGTCTCTGGAATGATATCTGGCTGAGGGCCGAATGGAACTCGGCCCCCCACCATCAGCCCCCATGGGGGCTTCTTCCCCCATGTGTCCGGCGGCCGTGGAGTCATCCTTGGACGCCGCCCTGACGATCTCCGGAGCCTCCCCTTGGTCGGGAAAGGCCCTTTGGGACACCACCTCGTCATCGCCTTTGGGCGAGGTAGAGTGAGCAGGTGGCGGCGACATACTAGCCATCTCCTTTGAGTCTAGCAAGCCCTTTGTCGAGGATTGCGGAGAACTGTCGCAGGCCAGACTACAATAGCGTAAATTAAAGATATTAATATGGCAAAGGGGAAGGGCCATACATTTGGACGAGCATAAGGTATTTGGTACTTACGAAGCGGCCCGAGGCTTGGTCCGGGGCATTCATTCCGGACTGCTATCGACATCCCACGCAGAGTTATCCGCGAGGGAGCCCTTCCCCCTCTTGGGTGCCTTCACCTCTAGGTTCGTGGAGGCCACCCTTTTCTTCCTTCCCCCCTCAAGCGTGGATTTGTCTTCTTCCTCCTCCTCGTCGTCGTCTTCGGCGACCGAAGGGTCCGTCTCGTCTTTAGACGACAGGTCCGAAGTATCCTTTCAACGAAGGCCACTCTTGGTCCCCTTGGCCGCCTTCTTGGTCTTCTTCTCTGGCACGTCATAAGGCGTCGGGAACAACATCTTCGTTATGAGTGGGGTCTCTTTGTCTTCGGGTAGCGGGGCTGGACAGTTAATCCGCCTCACTATGTTGGTCCAGGCCTAAGGAAAAAATTGATAGGAGAACTTAGACTTGTTTCTCACAATACGCTAGTAAAGATTATGCCTTGAGAGCGTGAAAGAACATACCGAATTGGCTTGGCGTTTTGAGCTAAGCCCACGATCCTCGGTTATAGGTGGTGACGTCTCACCGGCCTTGAAGAGCACTTTCCAGATATCCTCGTGTGCTGTGTCGAAGAGCTCTAGCAGCGTCTGGTGCTTGGCCGGATCGAATTCCCATAAATAGCAAGTCCGGCGTTGTCACGGGAGGATTCGGCGAATGAGCATAACCTAGATCACATTGACAAGCTTGATCTTGTTTGATATCATGTTCTGGACACACGTCTGGAGCCCTGTCAGCTCGCCCGGAGAACCCCAGGTTAGGCCCTTCTCTTGCCAGGAGGTAAGCCCCATCGAAGCTCCGGATCGGAATCCGGGGGCCGTCGTCCAGTTGGTGTCGCGCGGCTCGGTGATGTAGAACCACCCTGATTGCCACCCCTTCACCATTTCCACGAAAGAACCTTCGATCCAGGTGACGTTGGGAATCCTACCCAACATAGCTCCTCCACACTCTGCCTATTGACCGCTCACCACCTTCGGCTTCATATTGAAGGTCTTCAGCCATAGGCCGAAATGAGGTGGGATGCGGAGAAAGGCCTCGCACACGACTATAAATGCGAGATGTTGAGAATAAAGTTGGGGGCTAGATCATGGAAATCTAGCCCATAATAAAACATCAGTCCACGGACAAACGGATGGAGAGGGAATCCCAGCCCGCGGACAAAATGTGTGAGGAACACCACTCTCTCATGAGGCTCGGGGGTGGGGATGATCTGTCCCTTGGACAGAAGTTGGTAAATGATCTCCTTGGCCAGGTATCCGACCTATCGGAGCTCCTCTATATCTTTCCCCTTAACAGAGGAGGTCATCCACTTGCCGTCGGCTCCGGATCCGGACATGGTTGGGTGTTTGTTTGAATGGGAACGAATGAGGACTTGGGCGTTGGAGCTCAAAAACAGAGAGGTAGGACGAAAGCGTGGGAGAAGAAAGGGGAATCTTATCTCCTTATAAGGGCGGTGAATATCGACCCCCCCATTCGCCTTAAAATTCGCCTGCTCCCAAGGGCTGTGTAAACGGCATGGTTGGGTTACCCACGCCCGTGATGATGATAATCCCGTAATAAGGGGACACGATCTCTGCTTTGACAAGACGTGCCAATGACAACTGCGTCTCGAAACATGGGGTGAAAAACAGTTCGAAATTATGACCGGACAGGCGTGACGTCACATTACTAAAGTTGTCAGCAGATTGGACTCGTGTGTTATTAATTTCTCTCTGTGGTTGTGTGCGGTGTATGTTACAGGTCTGGACACGATCAATTCGTCTGGAGGCTATTCGGGAGTTCAGAAGGAGGAACCCGCCTTGCAATGCCAAAGATAGCACTACGCGTCGGATACCTTGTCATTGAAGCCAGGTTCAGGGGCTACTAAGGGAGTCCTGGACTAAAGGGTCCTTGGGCATCCGGCCTGTTATCTATGGGCCGGACTGATGGGCTGTGAAGATATGAAGACCGAAGACTGTCCCCGTGTTCGGATGGGACTCTCCTTGGCGTGGAAGGCAAGCTTGGCAAACAATTATGAAGGTTCCATCTTATGTAACTGACTCTATGTAACCCTAGATCCCCCCGGTGTCTATATAAACTGGAGGGTGTAGTCCGGAAAGGAGATTCTCAATACCGTAGTCATACAGGCTAGACTTCTAGGGTTTAGCCATTATGATCTCATGGTAGATCAACTCTTGTAATACTCATATTCATCAAGATCAATCAAGCAGGAAGTAGGGTATTACCTCCATACAGAGGGCCCGAACCTGGGTAAACATCGTGTCCCCTATCTCCTGTTACCATCAACCTTAGATGCACAGTTTGGGACCACCTACCCAAGATCCGCCGTTTTGACACCGACACCTGCCCCTACCGCCGAGGTCCCGGTAGGGAAGAAGAAGACCGGCATGACCTCTCGCACCCACTCTACCAAGCGCACCTCTTCGGAGTGTTGTGCTACCGTTGAGGACGTGCCAGAGAGCTCCACCGGCAAGAGCAAGAAATCCAGAGTTGCGTAGCCAGATACCAAGACGGTGTCCATCAAGGCGGATGGCACGGGAGGGGCTTTCACCATAAGCTCCACCCTGGACAGCAAATAGGAAAGCGTGCTTGTCACTTTCCTGCAGGCGAATGTCGATGTGTTTGCATGGCAAGCATCCGACATCCCCGGCGTTCCCAGGGAAGTGATTGAGCACCATCTTGTTGTCTGTCCCCATGCGCGACCCATCAAGCAGAAGCTCAGGAAGCAAGCTTTGGAACGGCAAGAGTTCATCGCAGAGGAGATCCAGAAGTTGGAAGTGGCAGGCTTGGTGAGAGGAGTGCTCCATCCGACGTGGTTGGCCAATCCGGTGGTGGTGCGCAATGCAAACGGGAAGTGGATGCTGTGTATCGACTACACAGATATCAATAAGGCTTTTCCTAAGGACCCCTTCCCGTTGCCGCGCATTGACCAGATTGTTGACTCCACGGCCGGGTGCGATCTGCTATCATTTCTTGACGCCTACTCGGGCTACCACCAGATCTTCATGGCAAAGGAAGACGAAGAGAAGACAACATTCATCACCCCATGTGGTACGTATTGCTTTTTACGGATGCCTTTTGGGTTGAAGAGTGCTGGCTCGACATTCGCAAGGGCGGTCCAAATTGGTTTTGAGCCCTAGCTACATAGAAATATGGAAGCCTATATGGATGACATAGTGGTCAAAACCAAGGATAAGGGAACCCTTGTACAAGACTTAGAAGAGACGTTTGCCAACCTACGCAAGATCAACCTCAAGCTGAGCCCTGAGAAGTGTGTCTTCGCCGTTCCGTCCGGCAAACTTCTCAGGTTCTTTGTGTCGCAGCGTGGGATCGAGCCAAACCCGGACAAGATCAAGGCTACTGAGCAGATTGGGGCACCCAAGCGGATCAAGGATGTGCGTCGGCTCACTGGCTGCGTTACCACCATGAGCAAATTCATCTCCAAGTTCACTGAGCGTGCCCTTCCCTTTTTCAAGATCTTGAAGAAGGCGGGCCCAATGGAGTGGACCCTAGAAGCCGAGGCGGCGTTGCAGGATCTGAAGAAATACCTTTCCTCTACACCAATACTGGTTGCGCCTAAACCACAAGAGCCGTTGCTGCTGTATCTGGCGGCGACGAATCAAGTGGTCAGCGCCGTGCTAGTGGTGCAGAGGGAAGTCGATAAAGAGGCAGTGGCGACGGCAGGACTAGCGGATGGCAAGCCAGAGATTCCCCTAGCAGGGCCTGATGCCGGCAAGGCGAGGCCCCCGGCGGAGTCTGACGCCATCAGGACAGGCCCCATGCAATCAAATGAGGTGGTGTAGAAGAACAAGAAGATGCAGCACCCGGTTTACTTTGTCAACTCCCTCCTGCAGGGGGCTAGTTCAAGGTACTCTGGTGTGCAGAAATTGCTCTTCGGCCTTCTTATGGCCTCGAGGAAGCTGCGTCACTACATCCAAGCACACGAAATCACCGTCGTCACCCGCCTCCCGTTGCAACGGATACTGCACAACCCATATGCAACCGGAAGGATTGTGGAGTGGGCCTTGGAGCTTTTGAGCTTTGGTTTGAAGTTTGAAAGTACTTCGACAATCCATAGCAGAGTCTTGGCAGAGTTCATTGCAGAATGGACCTCAACGCTTGACGAGGAAATCTAGGAGACCACCCTCCCGGCAAGGAAGCAAGTCGCAACTGGATCATGTACTTTGACAGGGCTTTCTCGCTGCAAGGCGCCGGTGCTGGTGTGCTGCTCGTCGCACCCACCGGAGAGCACCTCAAGTATGTAATCCAGATGCACTTTCCCAGGGAGATGTCCACCAACAACACTACTGAGTACGAGGGGTTGCTTGCCGGCCTCAAGATTGCGGTGGACCTCGGGGTCAAGAAGCTCATCGTCAGGGGTGATTCATAGCTTGTCATCAGACAAGTTAACAAAGATTATCAGAGCCCGTTGATGGAGGCATACGTAGATGAGGTGAGGAAGCTGGATGAGCGCTTTGACGGTATACAAGCGGAGCATGTTCCCCGAGCGGAGAACGACATCGCCGATTACCTGTCAAAGCGCGCTGCATTCAAGCTACCTGTGGAACCAGGTTCTTTTTGCTTTGGTTAACTCAACCATCCATCGAACCATCAATGGAGCAGAACAAACGGAGGAAATCAGGCCCCGGCAAGTACTTTCCCGCTGAGCCCCCAGGGACCACCGACAAGGGTGTTGCCGCGGATTCTGAGCGTGCCGAGGAGCGACTAATTCCGACGGGCCATCAAGCCCTGGCCGTAGAGACGACCGCTCCCATGGCATAAGAAATGCCTTTGGTCCTTGCCGTCGAGCCCCAGGCTCTGGCACGGGCACAACATACCTTCCGATTCCTCCAAACAGGAGAGCTTCCTGAGGAGCAGGAAGAAGCGGAGAAAGTAGCCCGTCGGTCTGCCATGTATCAGTTCATCGATGGTGTCCTGTACAGGAAGAGACCGAATGGTGTGAAATTGAAGTGCATTCCCTGGGAGAAGGGACTGGAGCTGTTGGCGGAGATACACAGAGGCATATGTGGCTCCCACGTAGGGTCGAGGGCCCTTGCCAGCAAGGCATTCCAGCAAGGTTTCTTCTAGCCCACTGCCCTCCAGGATGCAACGACACTAGTAACCAAGTGTGAAGCGTGTCAGTTCCATTCGAAGAAGCTTCATCAACCAGCTCAAGCCCTTCAAACAATTAATCTTTCCCGACCATTCTCGGTCTGGGGGCTCGACATCCTGGGGCCCTTCCCCCGCGCTATCGGGGGCTTTGAGTACTTGTACGTTGTGATCGACAAGTTCACAAAGTGGCCAGAGGTAGAAGCACTGAGTAAGGTGACAACACAGTCAGCCGTCAAGTTCCTCAAGGGGCTAGTGTGCCGTTTTGGTGTGCCAAACAGGGTTATCACCAACAACGGCACACAGTTCACAAGCCACACCTTCATGCAGTACATCCAAGACCTCGCCAGCAGGGTCTATTTCGCTTTCGTGGCACACCCACGGAGCAAAGGCCAGGCGGAGAGGGCAAATGCTAAAATGTTGCAAGGCTGAGGACAAAGAATTTTGGCAAGCTGCACAAGAGCGGGAGGCGCTGGATTGATGAGTTGCCGGTGGTTCTTTAGTCGATCAGAACGACGCCAAATCGAGCCACCGGCCAAACACCCTTTGCGCTGGTATACGGGGCAAAAGCAGTTCTCCCCATGGAACTCATATACGGGTCACCTCGAGTGCTTGCTTACGACGAGCTTGAGCAAGATCAATTGCACCAAGATGACGCAACGCTCCTTGAGGAAGATCATCTTCGGGCGGCTGTGAGAGTGATACATCTCCAACGTATCTATAATTTTTTATTGTTCCATGCTATTATATTATCAACCTTGGATGTTTTATATGCATTTATATGCTATTTTATATGATTTTTGGGACTAACCTATTAACCTAGAGCCCAGTGCCAGTTTCTGTTTTTTCCTTGTTTTAGAGTATCACAGAAAAGGAAAATCAAACGGAGTCCAATTGACCTGAAACTTCATGGAACTTATTTTTGGACCAGAAGAAGCCCACGGAGTATAAGAGATGGACTAGGAGAGTCCCGGGCTTCCCACGAGGGTGGGGGCGCGCCCCCTGCCTCGTGGACAGCCGGGAGGTCCACTGACATACTTCTTCCTCCCATATATACCCATATACCCTAAAAACTCCGGGGAGCACAATAGATCGGGAGTTCCGCCGCCAGAAACCTCCATAGCCACCGAAAACCAATCTAGACCCATTCCGGCACCCTGCCAAAGGGGGGATCCCTCTTCGGTGCCCATCTTCATCATCCCGGTGCTCTCCATGACGAGGAGTGAGTAGTTCTCCCTCGGGGCTGAGGGTATGTACTAGTAGCTATGTGTTTGATCTCTCTCTCTCTCATGTTCTTGAGGTGGTACGATCTTGATGTATCACGAGCTTTGCTATTATAGTTGGATATTATGATGTTTTCTCCCCTCTCTACTCTCTTGTAATGGATTGAGTTTCCCCTTTGAAGTTATCTTATCGGATTGAGTCTTTAAAGATTTGAGAACACTTGATGTATGTCTTGCCGTGCGTATCTGTGGTGACAATGGGATATCACGTGATTCACTTGATGTATGTTTTGGTGATCAACTTGCGGGTTCCGCCCATGAACCTATGCATAGGGGTTGGCACATGTTTTCGTCGTGATTCTCCAGTAGAAACTTTGGGTCACTCTTTGAGGTTCTATGTGTTGGTTGAATAGATGAATCTGAGATTGTGTGATGCATATCGTATAATCATACCCATGGATACTTGAGGTGACATTGGAGTATCTAGGTGACATTAGGGTTTTGGTTGATTTGTGTCTTAAGGTGTTATTCTAGTACGAACTCTAGGGATGTTTGTGACACTTATAGGAATAGCCCAACGGATTGATTGGAAAGAATAACTTTGAGGTGGTTTCGTACCCTACCATAATCTCTTCATTTGTTCTTTGCCATTAGTAACTTTGGAGTGACTCTTTGTTGCATGTTGAGGGATAGTTATGTGATCCAGTTATGTTATTATTGTTGAGAGAACTTGCACTAGTGAAAGTATGGACCCTAGGCCATGTTTCAACGCATTGCAATACCGTTTGTGCTCACTTTTACCATTAATTACCTTGCTGTTTTTATATTTTCAGATTACAAAAACCTTTATCTACCATCCATATACCACTTGTATCACCATCTCTTCGCCGAACTAGTGCACCTATACAATTTACCATTGTATTGGGTGTGTTGGGGACACAAGAGACTCTTTGTTATTTGGTTGCAGGGTTGCTTGAGAGAGACCATCTTCATCCTACGCCTCCTACGGATTGATAAACCTTAGGTCATCCACTTGAGGGAAATTTGCTACTGTCCTACAAACCTCTGCACTTGGAGGCCCAACAACGTCTACAAGAAGAAGGTTGTGTAGTAGACATCAAGCTTTTTTCTGGCGCCGTTGCCGGGGAGGTTAGTGCTTGAAGGTATATATTTAGATCTTGTAATCGAGTATTTTAATTTCTTGTTTTATCACTAGTTTAGTTTATAAAAGAAAATTACAAAAAATGGAATTAAGTTTGTCTCATACGCTTCATCTTTTTAATATCTTTCGTGAGTATCATGGAAAGGAAAATTGTGCCAAAGTGTTAGAAGAAAAATGCATTAAAATGTTTGGCACTAAATCTTTGAATGGTGAGCATGATTGCAATGTTGTTAGTATGAACTCCTTGAATATCCATGGTACTAATGATGATTGCACTAGTTATGATGAAAATGTCTCCTATAAACATGTCAATTTTTGTGGAGTGCATTGGTTTTGTAAGTACACACCAAATAGGGAAGATAGATATTGCAAGAGGCATAAGTACTTAGAAACTAAATTGTTGCAAGAAAGGCTAGATGATTGTGCTGAAAATTTAAATTTTCTTGGCCGTACTTGTGGACTTTGCAATGAACAGGGTCATTTAGCTATCCGATGCAAATTGTTTCATGATCTAATCATGTCCAAAAATTGTGATGACTTGATTTCTCTTGAACATTATAATGAACTCAGTTTGATTATGGGTTACGAAGAAATGAAACGTATAACTAAGCATCTTACAGAATTTGCCCGTTATAAACTTCTCGGTTTTGATCTAGAGGAAATTTATATGTATTGTGCGATGAATTGCATTGAAAATCCTTATATTGCCAATTACATAAAGAAAAGAAAACAAATAGAATATGAAGAGAATACTAATGAAAGGGAAGAGACTTCCCAATACCCTCCTATTATTTCTTATGATGAATCAGGTAACGAGGAGGAGCCCCGTATTCAACCAATCTCTTGCGTGAAGATTGAAAAAGTTTGAGAACATCAAAAGTATGAAACAATTGCTTGGCTTGTCATCGGGGTTGTGCATGATTTAAATATTTTTTGTGGTGAAGATAGAGCATAGCCAGACTATATGATTTTGTAGGGATAGCTTTCTTTGGCCATGTTATTTTGAGAAGACATGATTACTTGGTTAGTATGCTTGAAGTATTATTATTTTTATGTCAATATTAAACTTTTGTCTTGAATGTTATGGATATGAATATTCTTGCCACAATAAAGAGAACTACATGGATAAATATGTTAGGTAGCATTCCACATCAAAAATTCTGTTTTTATCATTTACCTACTCGAGGACGAGCAGGAATTAAGCTTGGGGATGCTGATACGTCTCCAATGTATCTATAACTTTTTATTGTTCCATGCTATTATATTATCAACCTTGGATGTTTTATATGCATTTATATGCTATTTTATATGATTTTTGGGACTAGCCTATTAACCTAGAGCCCAGTGCCAGTTTCTGTTTCTTCCTTGTTTTAGAGTATCGCAGAAAAGGAAAATCAAACGGAGTCCAATTGACCTGAAACTTCATGGAACTTATTTTTGGACCAGAAGAAGCCCACGGAGTATCAGAGATGGACCAGGAGAGTCCCGGGCTGCCCACGAGGGCGGGGGGCGCGCCGACCCCCCTGGGCGCGCCCCCTGCCTCGTGGACAACCCAGAGGTCCACTGACGTACTTCTTCCTCCCATATATACCCATATACCCTAAAAACTTCGGGGAGCACAATAGATCGGGAGTTTCGCCGCCAGAAGCCTCCGTAGCCACCGAAAACCAATCTAGACCCGTTCCGGCACCCTGCCGGAGTGGGGATCCCTCTCCGGTGGCCATCTTCATCATCCCGGTGCTCTCCATGACGAGGAGGGAGTAGTTCTCCCTCGAGGCTGAGGGTATGTACCAGTAGCTATGTGTTTGATCTCTCTCTCGTGTTCTTGAGGTGGTACAATCTTGATGTATTGCGAGCTTTGCTATTATAGTTGGATCTTATGATGTTTTCTCCCCCCTCTACTCTCTTGTAATGGATTGAGTTTCCCCTTTGAAGTTATCTTATCGGATTGAGTCTTTAAAGATTTGAGAACACTTGATGTATGTCTTGTCGTGCGTATCTGTGGTGACAATGGGATATCACGTGATTCACTTGATGTATGTTTTGGTGATCAACTTGCGGGTTCCGCCCATGAACCTATGCATAGGGGTTGGCACACGTTTTCGTCATGATTCTCTGGTAGAAACTTTGGGGCACTCTTTGAGGTTCTATGTGTTGGTTGAATGGATGAATCTGAGATTGTGTGATGCATATCGGATAATCATACCCACGGATACTTGAGGTGACATTGGAGTATCTAGGTGACATTAGGGTTTTGGTTGATTTGTGTCTTAAGGTGTTATTCTAGTACGAACTCTAGGGCTGTTTGTGACACTTATAGGAATAGCCCAACGGATTGATTGGAAAGAATAACTTTGAGGTGGTTTCATACCCTACCATAATCTGTTCGTTTGTTCTCCGCTATTAGTAACTTTGGAGTGACTCTTTGTTGCATGTTGAGGGATAGTTATGTGATCCAATTATGTTATTATTGTTGAGAGAACTTGCACTAGTGAAAGTATGGACCCTAGGCCATGTTTCAATGCATTGCAATACCATTTTTGCTCACTTTTATCATTAGTTACCTTTCTATTTTTATATTTTCAGATTACAAAAACCTTTATCTACCATCCATATACCACTTGTATCACCATCTCTTCGCCGAACTAGTGCACCTATACAATTTACCATTGTATTGGGTGTGTTGGGGACACAAGAGACTCTTTGTTATTTGGTTGCAGGGTTGCTTGAGAGATACCATCTTCATCCTACGCCTCCTACGGATTGATAAACCTTAGGTCATCCACTTGAGGGAAATTTGCTACTGTCCTACAAACCTCTACACTTGGAGGCCCAACAACGTCTACAAGAGGAAGGTTGTGTAGTAGACATCAGAGAGCAGCACGCTACCAGCAAGCCTTGCCCTGCTACCATAGCCGCAAGGTTCATGCCCGAAGCTTTGAGGAAGGCGACCTTGTTCTTCGGCGCGTTCAGTCGGCCAAGAATTCCAACAAATTGACGCCAAAGTGGGAAGGCCCTTATCGGGTAATATGAGTCACCAGGCCCGGCGCAGTCCGCCTGGAGACCAAAGATGTTGTTCCAGTGAGTAACTCCTGGAACATTGAACATCTTCGCAAGTTTTACCCATAAGGTGCGGTTGTCTGGCCCCCCGGCAAACCACCTTTTGTACAAGGCTTGCCGGCAAGTCATGTAACCCTCTGTACAAAGCCAGGCGCAGACGCTGAGCATAAATAAATGAAGCGCTGACGCCCTAAGTTTTAGCATGCATGCTAGGTTAAGTCTCTCCCTCGGATAGGGTTGGTAGTGCATAGCGGCGACTAACCCCTAGCCTAGTGGTCGAGTATGCGTCTTTCTGTCTTCTTTGGTTCACAGGACACGTTGACACTTCTGCTGAGCCATTTGGGAGAAAGAAAACGAACCGGTGCTCTGGCCCCGGCAAGCCAAGACTGCCGGGGGTTGAAGACACAAGGATCTAACCACGGCAAGCCAAAGTTGCCGGGGGCTGCGGATTCAGATAAGTCCTTCATCCCCTGTTGTGCATTTCCGTACGGAATTGGGACAAATGAAACCTCATTTTGCTCCAAGACCATCGTGCTCCCCCTTCTTCTTGTACCCAAGTCCCCAGGACAAAACCGGGTTGTAGACGCGGTGGCGAGGAAATAAACGACGGGCCTAACTATACTTCGCCCTGCCTCCGCCAAAAGCGTGAGGATGGTCAATTGAAGTCAGGGGACGGCAAGGCCTGTTGTCGGGCAACAATATTTATCTTAAAAATAACAAGGATTCGTTCCTTGGCATGGGCCTCGCTCATGCACAGAGAACCCGGCAAGCACCCTTTTTCATTAAAAACATCCCATACAGGTACAGTTCATACGGAATTAAAAACATGAGCAAGGGGATTACAAATTTTAAATCTAACAAGTGCTCGTAGGCTTACAAACTAAAAAGAGATAAGATGCCCGTAATCCCTTCCTTGTCCCTCTCCTCAGAAGGTGGAACAAGATGGCAGGAGGGCAAAAAGAGCGCCTAGGCAAGGTACGAGGAGCAAAAGGCACCAAGAGAGCATCTTGGTGCCAGGAAAGGAGCTGGAAGACGAGGCAACAGGCCGGCAATACGTGACGAAGGCGTCGGTGCCGGCGTACTCCGACTTGACGGCCACCACCCGCCTTCTTCGTCTCCTCCGGCCCTCCTACGCCAGCCGCCCAAGGAGACGATGGGGAGCGCCCCGATGGAGAGCTTGACGAGGAAGGCCCTCGACAAGCCGCACAATGTAGGGTGGGGCGACGCGATCAGTCAGAGACGAGGTCGACGTGACCTCGTGTGACGCTCTCATCATCGATGTCGCTACCATCCTCATCACTCCCGCTTGAAGAGGAGTCTTCATCGTCGGAGGAGCTCTCCACACAACACTTCAGGTGAGTTCCAGGATCTCCAAAGACCTTGATGGAGAGCAGGCTGCCCTCCATTAACTTGAAGTAGAGGACAAGCCCCGCCGTTAGGCTGTGCATGTGAGTAAATGTCTTCCATCCGCGACGGAGGTACATGACATGAGGAGCGGGGAAGTCGACGTCGACCCACGTGCCGCCGTTCCCGCAGCCCTTCATGTGCAACCTGAGGGTCTAGAGTGGATTAAGCTCCATCTCCCGAGAAAATGGGGTGGGGAGATTGAGGCGGCGACGCGGTGGCCGGTGCAGCCTGATGAAGAACTCGCGGGGCAGGTCCCCGACGTGGCCCTCCTTCGAGGGAGGCATCGCTGGTAGAGGCGAGGCCTATGCGCCGCCCCGTCCCCCTCTCCCCTGAGCGCCATGGCGGCCTCGGCCTTGGCCCCTACCCCTTCCTCTCGTGGCCGGCTCCGCCGCCACGAGCTCTTGGGGAGGAGGGTCGCGCTGATGAGCAGCAACCCTCGCCGCCATCGTCGAAGGGCCAGCACCCCCTCTCGCCATGACGGGTGGAAGAAAAGAGCGGAGGTGGAAGAGGATGGATGCTGAGAGAATGTGGGATGACATCCCCCTCCCCTTCCTTATAAAGGGGCGAGGTCGAACCTCGGCCGCCCCGCTCAACCAATCCAGCCACGAGAGGCACAGGGAATCAGGACCGACCCGCCGCCCCAATCAGCGACGGCCTGGTTTCCCGCCTCCACCGCCTGCCACCTACATGGGGAACATGTGGCGAGCAAGCAGAATTGAGGGGACGGGTGAGGCGACCATTCCCCACCCCGTGATCGTGGGGGACAGACACCTTGAAGACCACGACCCGAGTCCGCCCGAGTGAATGAGCCGCGCCTCTGCGCCTCCCTCTTTTTATGGGGATGGCGCGAGCCGCCTCTTTACCATGATGTGACGCATGCGTACGGAAACCGCCCCACGCATAACCCCCACGTGACGCACGACCCTCCACGTCGCGCGTTCAACACAGGTCATGGGGAAGCGCAGCGGATGAGAAGTTACTGCAGTAAAATCCGCCCCTCTTGCCTGCGCACCGTTCTGGGCCTAGCCCAACAACACGGTATGCTTATGTGTGGCCCGGGCCTGGGGGCTCCTGTCGGTGTACAGAAGTAGGGGCTCTTCTTTTGACCCCTTTACTTGTGCATGAGCAGTTGGAGCCGCGCGCCATGGCCACACTTAGCAGGGCAGAGGAGGGAAGCCGGAGAGAAACCAAGGTACGAGACAACCAAGGCAACGCCAAGACCAGAAACGTAGGAAAGCAAGAGGGCGAGGTGGACTCCCTCGGCAAAATCCTTGCCGAGGAAGCCTCCGCACCCCCGGAAAGAGCCTTGCCGGGGCAACTTGCCCGATGCCAGCGGATGATAACCCACAAGTATAGGGGATCACAACAGCTTTCGAGGGTAGAGTATTCAACCCAAATTTATTGATTCGACACAAGGGGAGCCAAAGAATATTCTCAAGTATTAGCAGCTGAGTTGTCAATTCAACCACACCTGGAAACTTAGTATCTGCAGCAAAGTATTTAGTAGCACAGTAATATGATAGTGGTGGTAGCAGCAACAAAACTAAAGACAGCAGAAGTAATGTTTTTGGTATTTTGTAGTGATTGTAACAGTAGCAGCGGGAAAGTAAATAAGCGTAAACCAGTATATGGAAAACTCGTAGGCACCAGATCAGTGATGGATAATTATGTCGGATGTGGTTCATCACGTAACAGTCATAACACAGAGCGACACAGAACTAGCTCCAATTCATCAATGTAATGTAGGCATGTATTCCGTATATAGTCATACGTGCTTATGGAAAAGAACTTGCATGGCATCTTTTGTCCTACCCTCCCGTGGTAGCGGGGTCCTATTGGAAACTAAGGGATATTAAGGCCTCCTTTTAATAGAGAACTGGAACAAAGCATTAGCACATAGTGAATACATGAACTCCTCAAACTATGGTCATCACTGGGAGTGGTCCCGATTATTGTCACTTTCGGGTTGCCGGATCATAACACATAGTAGGTGACTATAGACTTGCAAGATAGGATCAAGAACTGACATATATTCATGAAAACATAATAGGTTCAGATCTGAAATCATGGCACTCGGGCCCTAGTGACAAGCATTAAGCATAGCAAAGTCATAGCAACATCAATCTCAGACCATAATGGATACTAGGGATCAAACCCTAACAAAACTAACTCGATTACATGATAAATCTCATCCAACCCATCACCGTCCAGCAAGCCTACGATGGAATTACTCACGCACGGCGGTGAGCACCATGAAATTGGTGATGGAGGATGGTTGATGATGACGACGGCGACGAATCCCCCTCTTCGGAGCCCCGAACGGACTCCAGATCAGCCCTCCCGAGAGGTTTTAGGGCTTGGCAGCGGCTCTGTATCGTAAAACGCGATGATTTCTTCTCTCTTATTTTTTTCTCTTCGAAAGCAAATATATAGAGTTGGAGTTGGCGTCGGAGGGTTTCCAGGAGCCCACGAGGTAGGGGGCGCGCCCTAGGGGGGGCGTCCCCCACCCTCATGAGAAGGGTGTGGGCCCCCTGGTCTTCATCTTTGGCGAGGGTTTTTTATTATTTTTTCTAAGATGTTCCGTGGAGTTTCAGGTAATTCCGAGAATATTTGTTTTCTGCACATAAAACAACACCATGGCAATTCTGCTGAAAACAGCGTCAGTCTGGGTTAGTTCCATTCAAATCATACAAGTTAGAGTCCAAAACAAGGGCAAAAGTGTTTGGAAAAGTAGATACGACGAAGACGTATCAACTCCCCAAGCTTAAACCCTTGCTTGTCCTCAAGCAATTCAGTTGACAAACTGAAAGAAAGAAAGAAAAACTTTCACAAACTCTGTTTGTCTTGTTGTTGTTGTAACTATGTCGAGCCAGCATTCAAGTTTTCAGCATAGATCATAACTAACCACATTTGCAATAATTCTCAGGTCTCATAATTACTCATATCAATAACATAATCAACGAGCAAGCCATAATAATAAATCTCAGATAACAACACTTTCTCAAAACAATCATAATATGATATAACAAGATGGTATCTCGCTAGCCCTTTCTGAGACCGCAAAACATAAATGTAGAGCACCTTTAAAGATCAAGGACTGACTAGACATTGTAATTCATGGTAAAAGAGATCCAATCATAGTCATACCCAATATAAATTAACAGTGATGAATGCAAATGACAGCTGTGCTCTCTAGCTAGTGCTTTTTAATAAGAGGGTGATGACTCAAAATAAAAGTAAATGGATAGGCCCTTCGCAGAGGGAAGCAGGGATTTGTAGAGGTGCCAGAGCTCGGTTTTGAAATAGAGATAAATTGTATTTTGAGCGGTATACTTTCATTGTCAACGTAACAACTAAGAGATGGCGATATCTTCCATGCTAAACACATTATAGGCGGTTCCCAAACAGAATGGTAAAGTTTATACTCCCCCTCCACCAACAAGCATCAATCCATGGCTTGCTCGAAACAACGTGTGCCTCCAACATACATCAGGTCCTAGGGGGAGTTTTGTTTGCAATTAATTTTGATTTAGTTTGCATAAAGCATGGGACTGGGCATCCCGGTGACCAGCCATTTTCTCGTGAGTGAGGAGCGGAGTCCACTCCTCTTGAGAATAACCCGCCTAACACGGAAGATAAGGACAACCTTGGTTGATACATGAGCTATTCGAGCATACAAAACAGAATGTTTATTTGAAGGTTTAGAGTTTGGCACATACAAATTTACTTGGAACGGCAGGTAGATACCGCATATAGGAAGGTATGGTGGACTCATCTGGAATAACTTTGGGGTTTAAGGGATTGGATGCACAAGCAGTATTCCCGCTTAGTACAAGTGAAGGCTAGCAAAAGACTGGGAAGCGACCAACTAGAGAGCGACAACAGCCATGTACATGCATAAAAATTAATAAACATTGGATGCAAGCATGAGTAGGATATAATCCACCATGAACATAAATATCATGAAGGCTATGTTGATTTGTTTCAACTACATGCGTGAACATGTGCCAAGTCAAGTCACTTAAATAATTCAAAGGAGGATACCACCCCAACATACCACATTATAATCATCTCAATAGCATGTTGGCACACAAGGTAAACCATTATAACTCATAGCTAAACAAGCATGGCACAAGCAACTATGATCTCTAATTGTCATTGCAAACATGTTTATTCATAATAAGCTGAATCAAGAACGAGCGACTCATCATATTTACAAAAACAAAAGAGGTCGAGTTCATACCAGCTTTTCTCATCTCAGTCGGTCCATCATATATCATCATAATTGCCTTTCACTTGCACGACCGAACGGTGTGAATAATAATTAGAGTGTACGTGCATTGGACTAAGATGGAATCTGCGACTGCGAGCATTCAATAAACAGGAGAAGACCAGGCAATATGGACTCTTGGTTGAATCAACAATAATGCATATAAGAGCCACTTCAACAATTTAATTATGGTCTTCTCCTACGGACCCCAAAGAAAAGAAAAGAAATAAAACTATTTACACGGGAAAACTCCCAACAAGCAAAAGAATAATGGGAAATATTTTTGGGTTTTCTTTTTAATTATTACTACTACAGCAGAAAAATAAACTACTACTAATTTTTTGGTTTTTCTTAAGGTTTAACAAACACACAAGAAGAAAGCAGGAAAAAGAAAATTACCTAGCATGGATATTACAGTGAAAAAGTATGAGCACCGACATCTAGCAATGAGTGTGTGTGAACATAAATGTAATGTCGGTGAGAAATACGTACTCCCCCAAGCTTAGGCTTTTGGCCTAAGTTGGTTTATGGCCACGGCTGGCCTGGCGGATATCCATAATAATAATTGTTGGGGTCGTACTGTGATGAGGAAGAATAGTTGGGATCATACTGTGATGAAGAAGAAGACTCTGACTGCCACTGGCTGACAGTCATCTCTGGATCCCAATAATAAACAGATTGTCGTGGAGGTTCATCTTGTGGTTCCTGTTCCGGGGCTGGTGCAGGATTCTTGTAAGCTTGGATGGCAGCCCACGTAACGAGGTAGGGTACTACAAAATTAAACAAAGAAGGAGCAGGCAGGATAATAGTCTCAGGATGATGTTTGTTAAAGAGCAATTGATATTTAAGCTCTCCTGCCCTATTCTTAACAATAAAATCATGTGCCACCATACTTTTATGATCTAGATAAACACGGGGCAACACCTTTTCTTCCTTCTCAGCATGCCTAATAGGTATGTTAAAATGTGCAGCTAGGCGTGTGGCATAGACACCTCCAAAGATGGGACCCTTAGTACGGTTCATACTTAACCGTCTAGCAATAATACTGCCCATACTAAAAGTGTTATCACTGTATAAACCGTGGTGCAGAATAATTATATCGGGGATACTAAGGTTTCCACTGTTTCCGCGTCCAATTAAACAACGACTAGCAAATAATGCAAAGTAGCGTAAAACAGGAAAATGTATGCTAGTGATTCGTGCATCGGAAACCTTCCTAGTTTCTCCTACAATGATAGTATCAATAAACCCAGCCACATCATCATGATGTGGTTCTTCTGTCTTGCCCTCAAAAGGGATTAAACAAATCTGACAGAAATCATAAAGTGACATCTCCTTATGCTCATCATATAAATGAAACTCCACCGTAGGTGGTGAGTTCCTAGAATGAAAATGAAAGTTTTGCACAAAAGTATTTGTGAGTAAGAGATACTGATCGCATTGGTCGTGGAGGAAAGCGGTGAGGCCTGCATTGTGAGCCAATTCATGAAAATCTTCATAGATACCGGCTGCTCTCAAGAAATCTTTAGAAGGCCATTCACACGCCCGAATCTCCGCGGTGCGTGGCAAATTATACTTAGGCTTCGATGCCTTTTCCTTCGAGCTTTGGCTCGATGAGCCCCTTAAAAATCTCCTCATTATTTTTCTGAAATAATTTGAAATTTTTAGTAACTTCAAATAAAAGTGATCAACTTCAATAAAACTGATAGCAACTAGTCCTACAAGTGCCTAGAGCCTAAATCAAGCATTAGAACTACTTGGGACCATATAAATTTGACATGCAAGCTCAAGAACATGGTCACCTATGCAGCACGAATTTGCAAAGAATAAAGCACTAGAACAAAAACTAATTGCACCAATGGAGGAGTCACATACCAAGGAACAATCTCCCCAAGTAGTTTTGCGAGAGGTGCTTTGAGCAAGGAGATTGAAAATCACAGCAAAAGTGGCTGGAACTCGTGATTGAGTTGGTTTTTCGGGTTTGTGTGAGACAGAGGAAGAAGATGGGTCCTGGGATAAGTGGAGGAGGGCCACCATGGGCCCACGAGGCAGGGAGGCGCCTTAGAGGGGGGCACGCCCACCACCCTTGTGGCCAGGTGGCAGCTCCTCCCACGGTAATTTTTGCACGGTAAATCCTCAAATATTCCCGAAAAAATCATATTAAATTGGCATGGCATTCTGAGGACTTTTATTTTCAGGATATTTTTATATTGCATGGATAAGTCAGGAAACAGAAAAAAAATACTATTTTTACTTTATTTAATATAAATAACAGAAAGTAAAAGTGGGGTACAGAAGTTTGTGCTTCTAGTTTCATCCATCTCATGCTCATCAAAAAGAATCCACTAACAAGGTTGATCAAGTCTTGTTAACAAACTCATTCCGATAATCATGAAACCGGAGAAATTTCGAATAGCACTAAGTTACCTCAACGGGGATATGCACATCCCCAATAATAAGAATATCATATTTCTTCTTGATAGTAGGAAGAGGAAATTCAAAACCTCCAAATATAATCGATGGAATTTTTCCAATAGAGTTGATACTATGAACTTGAGGTTGTTTCCTCGGAAAGTGTACCGTATGCTCATTACCATCAACATGAAAAGTGACATTGCCTTTGTTGCAATCAATAACAGCCCCTGCAGTATTGAGAAAAGGTCTTCCAAGAATAATAGACATACTATCATCCTCGGGAATATCAAGTATAACAAAGTCCGTTAAAATAGTAACGTTTGCAACCACAATAGGCACATCCTCACAAATACCGACAGGTATAGCAGTTGATTTATCAGCCATTTGCAAAGATATCTCAGTAGGTGTCAGCTTATTCAAGTCAAGTCTACGATATAAAGAGAGAGGCATAACACTAACACCGGCTCCAAGATCACATAAAGTAGTTTTAATATAGTTTCTTTTAATGGAGCAAGGTATAGTAGGTACTCCAGGGTCTCCGAGTTTCTTTGGTATTCCACCCTTAAAAGTATAATTAGCAAGCATGGTGGAAATTTCAGCTTCCGGTATCTTTCTTTTATTAGTAATGATATCCTTCATATATTTAGCATAAGGATTTGTTTTGAGCACATCAGTTAATCGCATACGCAAAAAGATAGGCCTAATCATTTCAGGCAAATCGCTCAAAATCCTCATCATCCTTTTTCTTGGATGGTTTCGGAGGAAAAGGCATGGGTTTCTGAACCCAAGGTTCCCTTTCTTTACCATGTTTCCTAGCAACAAAGTCTCTTTTATCATAACGTTGATTCTTTGATTGTGCGTTATCAAGATCAACAGCAGGTTCAATTTCTACATCATTATCATTACTAGGTTGAGCATCATCATGAACATCATCATTAATATTTTTACTAGGTTCATGTTCATTACCAGATTGTGTTTCAGCATCATACATAGAGATATCATTTGGATTATCATGTGGTTCAGCAATAGGTTCACCAGAAGTTTGCACAGTTCTATCATTTTTCTTCTTCTTCTTTTTAGAAGAACCAGGAACATCAATATTATTTATTTGAGAATCTTGCTCAATTCTCTTAGTGTGGCCTTCAGGATACAAAGGTTCCTGAGTCATTCTACCAGTTCTAGTAGCCACTCTAATAGCATAATCATTTTTCTTACTATTCATTTCATCAAGCACTTCTTTTTGAGCCTTAAGTACTTGTTCTACTTGATTGGTAACCATAGAAGCATGTTTGCTAACAAGTTTAAGTTCACCTTTAATATCAGCCATATAATCACCCAAGCGTCTAATCATATAAGCATTTTCTTTTAATTGTCTACCAAAATAAGCATTGAAGTCATCTTGCTTAAACATAAAGTTATCAAACTCATCCAAGCACTGACTAGCAATTTTAGTAGGAGGGACTTCAGCTTCATCAAATCTATAGAGAGAATTTACCTTTACTACCTGTGTCGGGATATCGGGATCAGGAGGTTCTTCAATAAATAAAGAATTAAGATCATATGTTTCTTCAACATGCGGTGAATTAAGACCATGTATTTCTTCAATAGGAGGTAAATTCTTAAAGTCTTCAGCTTTAATACCTTTTTCTTTCATAGATTTATTTGCCTCTTGCATATCTTCGGGACTGAGAAATAGAACACCTCTCTTCTTCGGAGTTGGTTTAGGAATAGGCTCAGTAATTGGAGCAGGAGCTGGCTCAGGAGGTGCCCAATTATTTTCATTTGTCAACATATTATTCAATAGAATTTCAGCTTCATCCGGTGTTCTTTCCCTGAAAAGAGAACCAGCACAACTATCCAGGTAATCTCTGGAAGCATCGGTTAGTCCATTATAAAAGATATCAAGTATTTCAGGTTTCTTAAGAGGATGATCAGGCAAAGCATTAAGTAACTTGAGAAGCCTCCCCCAAGCTTGTGGGAGACTCTCTTCTTTAATTCGCAGGGAAGTTGTATATTTCCCTCAAAGCAGCTTGTTTCTTATGAGCAGGGAAATATTTAGCAGAGAAGTAATAAATCATATCCTAGGGACTACGCACACAACCAGGATCAAGAGAATTAAACCATATCTTAGCATCACCCTTCAATGAGAACGGAAATATTTTGAGTATATAAAAGTAACGCGATCTCTCATCATTAGTGAACAGGGCAGCTATATCATTTAACTTAGTAAGATGTGCCACAAAGTTTCAGATTCATAGCCATAAAACGGATCAGATTCAACCAAAGTAATTATATCAGGATCAATAGAGAATTCATAATCCTTATCAGGAACACAAATAGGTGAAGTAGCAAAAGCAGGGTCGGGTTTCATTTTATCTCTAAGTGATTCTTTGTTCCATTTAATTAATAACCTCTTAAGCTCATATCTATCTTTGCAAGCTAAAATAGCGGCAGAAGATTCCATATCAAAAATGTAGCCCTCAGGAATAACTGGCATATTTTCATCAACACTATCATCATCGTATTCATATTCAATAATTTCTTTTTCCCTAGCCCTAGCAATTTGTTCATCAAGAAATTCACCAAGGGGCACAGTAGTATCAGGCATAGAAGCAGTTTCATCATAAGTATCATGCATAGCAGAAGTGGCATCATCAATAACATGCGACATATCAGAACGAATAGCAGAAGCAGGTGTAGGTGTCGCAAGCTTACTCATAACAGAAGGTGAATCAAGTGCAGAGCTAGATGGCAGTTCCTTACCTCCCCTCGTTGTTGAGGGATAGAACTTGGTTTTTGGATCTCTCAAGTTCTTCATAGTGTCTAGCAGATATAAATCCCAAGTGACTCAAAGAATAGAGCTATGCTCCCCGGAAACGGTGCCAGAAATTAGTCATGATAACCCACAAGTATAGGGGATCACAACAGCTTTCGAGGGTAGAGTATTCAACCCAAATTTATTGATTCGACACAAGGGGAGCCAAAGAATATTCTCAAGTATTAGCAGCTGAGTTGTCAATTCCACCACACCTGGAAACTTAGTATCTGCAGCAAAGTGTTTAGTAGCACAGTAATATGATAGTGGTGGTAGCAGCAACAAAAGTAAAGACAGCAGAAGTAATGTTTTTGGTATTTTGTAGTGATTGTAACAGTAGCAGCGGGAAAGTAAATAAGCGTAAACCAGTATATGGAAAACTCGTAGGCACCGGATCAGTGATGGATAATTATGCCGGATGTGGTTCATCATGTAACAGTCATAACATAGAGCGACACAGAACTAGCTCCAATTCATCAATGTAATGTAGGCATGTATTCCGTATATAGTCATACGTGCTTATGGAAAAGAACTTGCATGACATCTTTGGTCCTACCCTCCCGTGGCAGCGGGGTCCTATTGGAAACTAAGGGATATTAAGGCCTCCTTTTAATAGAGAACCGGAACAAAGCATTAGCACATAGTGAATACATGAACTCCTCAAACTATGGTCATCACCGGGAGTGGTCCCGATTATTGTCACTTCGGGGTTGCCAGATCATAACACATAGTAGGTGACTATAGACTTGCAAGATAGGATCAAGAACTCACATATATTCATGAAAACATAATAGGTTCAGATCTGAAATCATGGCACTCGGGCCCTAGTGAGAAGCATTAAGCATAGCAAAGTCATAGCAACATCAATCTCAGAACATAATGGATACTAGGGATCAAACCCTAACAAAACTAACTCGATTACATGATAAATCTCATCCAACCCATCACCGTCCAGCAAGCCTACGATGGAATTACTCACACACGGCGGTGAGCATCATGAAATTGGTGATGGAGGATGGTTGATGATGACGACGGTGACGAATCCCCCTCTCCGGATCCCCCGAATGGACTCCAGATCAGCCATCCCGAGAGGTTTTAGGGCTTGGCGGCGGCTCCGTATCGTAAAACGCGATGATTTCTTCTCTCTTATTTTTTCTCTCCGAAAGCAAATATATAGAGTTGGAGTTGGCGTCGGAGGGTTTCCAGGGGGCCCACGAGGTAGGGGGCGCGCCCTAGGGGGGGTGCCCCCACCCTCGTGAGAAGGGTGTGGGACCCCTGGTCTTCATCTTTGGCGAGGATTTTTTTATTGTTTTTTCTAAGATGTTCCGTGGAGTTTCAGGTCATTCCGAGAATATTTGTTTTCTGCACATAAAACAACACCATGGCAATTCTGCTGAAAACAGCGTCAGTCCGGGTTAGTTCCTTTCAAATCATACAAGTTAGAGTCCAAAACAAGGGCAAAAGTGTTTGTAAAAGTATATATGACGGAGACGTATCAGCGGAGCAAGCTGCCCTTGAGCCCACGGGCTCCAACCCAACCAACTACATTGGAACCAAGGCTCGGGAGGCGCCTCTGTGGTGGCATGCAGATCTTCGTCAAGATCAAAAACATGCGAGATCAGATGAGGACCAGAAGACGGCGACCCTCGGCAGGATCCTAGCCGAGGAAATCTATAAGACCCCCGGCAAGACCCTTGTCGGGGACGACTGCGACGCCACAGCAAGACCCTTACCGGCCCCCCCAGCAAGAACCTTGCCGAGGGCATCAGCAGGGCCACTACCAGGCCCACACCAGCCAAGACTCCACCACCGTCCCCAAGCAGCTGCTAGCTCAACCAGCTGGGCAGGCACCTCCAAGGTGACAGGAGGCCTCTACACCAACTCAGCAAGCACTTGTGTGTCGCATGCGACCCTTCATGAAGGCTCCACCACCGCGCCAGCCCAGCAGCCAGCCAACGTGGCGCCGCGATGCCTCATCACCTTGGACGCGTGTCGAGGCCAGGCAAGGCGGCGACAACTGGGACATGCTTCCCTGGCGTCCCCGATAAAGTGAGAGGGGCACGTCGGCAACGCATTAAATGCATTTGTCTGATGGGGCCAGAGGATAGACTCATCCACTATAGACCTTTCTGCCTCCTATGTGCCACTGTGGCAATCCATTTTCTCCTATAAAAGGAGGCCCGAGGCGTCCAGGAGGGGGATTCGGCTGTTTTGGGCAAGTTGCGCCCCGTAGCTAGCTCAAGAACACTCAAACACATCCACCAAAGCAGGACTAGGGTACTACGCATCTTCGCGGCCCGAACCTGGGTAAACGATCCGTGTGCTTCCTGTCAGACTAGCTCTTTGCACAACCTCGCGCTCGCCAACCGTAGAAGGAATCCGAGTGAACTTTGCAATGAACATGGTCATTTAAGTCTCCAGTGCAAGTTGTTTCATGATCGAATCGTGTCCAAGAATTATGATGACTTGATTTCCCTTGCATATCATAATGATCTTAGTTTGCTTTTGGGTTATGACGAAATGAAACGTATAACTAAGGATCTTCCAGAATTTGTCCTTGATAAAGTTCTTGATTTTGATCTAGAAGAAATTTTTATGTATTGTGTGGTGAACTGCATTGAAAATCCTTATATTGCCAATTACATAAAGACAAGAAAACAAATAGAAGATGAAGAGAATACTAATGAAAGGGAAGAGACCTCCTAATATCCTCCTATTATTTCTTATGACACTACAAAAAAAGGCACATCCGTGACATTTTGGGCCGAATGAAAAAAACAATCTACCATACTTATGACACTTCTATGACAATAATTGTGACAAAACACGGTATCACCATAGATGTGGTGGGGTCCTACTTCTATGACAAAAAATCATGACAGAAAATGGGCTTTTCGTCCTGGGCGGGACGGAGATGCAGCTGCATGACATTCTTTGGGCCGTCCATGACGGAAAAAACTGTGGTAGAAGCGAGGGCAAGGAAAATATCGGGGTGTTCCCGGTTACGATGGGTCGTCGGGGCCGAGCGATGCACGTTTCTCTCGTACACGCACGCGCGTGGGTGCGAGGCGTTGGGCTCTAACTGAACCCGAGCGATTGCCCGGCAGGCTACGTGTTACTGAACCCAAGGGATCGATCGATGGCTGTTAACTAAACCCGATCGAGTGATTCCTTCGCTACTGCTGCTAACTGAAGCCGATCGATGCTGCCTCTGGATGAATAGTGAGCGTTGCTGGGGGGTTTGATGAACAGTTCCCGGTGGGGTGGATGAACAGGACCCCGTGGTGTTGCCTCTGGATGAACAGGACCCCGATCGATCGAGCCGGTTGGGGCTAGATGAACAGGACCCCATCGAGGGTAGGATGAACAGGACCACCCCGTGGAGGGCTGGATGAACAGGACCACCCCGTGGAGGGCTGGATGAACAATAGACGGTGGAGGGCTGGATGAACAGTAGCCCGTGGAGGGGTGGTTGAATAGGAGCCTGTGGAGAGGGCTGGTTGAACAGTAGCCGATGGAGTAGCACGCGGTGGAGGCTGGATGAACAGGCGCCTGTGGATGAACAGTCGCAAGTGGAGGCTGGAGGAGGTCGACGGTGGATGAACTGTAGCCCGTGGAGGCTGGAGGGGGTCGACGGTGGAGATGAACAATATCCCGTGGAGTCCCGTTTTGCGGTACGCCACACCCCTCCTGATGAACAGGACCCCCATTTCGACAGTAGCGCTCCAACACAAGTCTGTTTCCTCCGTTTTGCGGTACGCCACATCCCTCCCGATCAACAGGACCCCCGTTTCGACCGTAGGAGGTCCGTTTCCTCCGTTTTGCGGTACGCCAGACACCTCCCAATGAACAAGATCCCGTTTCGACCGTGGCCGGTCGAACACAAGGCCGTTTCCTCCGTTCTGCGGTATGCTAAGCCTCGTTTACATCGGCTGTTCCGCCCAAGCACTCCCGATGAACACGACGATGCATTCCGATCTGACCCAGCCGGTTGGCTCCCCATGAACACGACGATGACGGAGTTTCTCCGTTTCGACCCAGCCATGTACACGAGCCCTGGCCGTACGTATGCGTGAGTAGGCGTTCGAGACACAGCCCATATGTACGTACGTGGCCGTATTTTCTCTCTTGCACACTAGCCGTTGTACGTACGTGTACATGCTACGTGCGCGCCTCTACTACGACACGTGCATGCCTCTACATCGACCAGTATGTACACACACGTTCGCGACAAGAATGACAATGCTACGTACGCTTCGACCAGGTGGGTCCCGACTGTCAGGCGCTTCCTTGCGTGCGAAGATGTAGCTGGTGGGTCCCAGCAGTCAGGGGGGCGAATCGTTTTTTTTTCCCGGACGCACTTCCTTTCATGCGAAGATGTAGCTGGTAGGTCCCAGCAGTTAGGGGGAAACATTTTTTTCACGAAATACAGTTGCCCGACCAGTGGGTCCCTGCTGCCAGGTGCAGGAATAATTATTTTGCGCGTAATAAGGAGACACTTCCTTGCTGCGGCCGTGGACCCAACTGTCAACCTCTCCACGTACAGTCCACGTCTGATGGAAGCCGTTCCTTGACCACGTTGACCATGCCGCGCCGAGAGCACCAGGGCGGTGGACGGCGGCGAGGCCTAGGAAGGGGACGACGCGACAGTGGAAGCCCGCGCGGAGAGGAGTACGAGGGTTCACTGGTTTGGCTGCGGTGTGAGGCTGCTGTCGCCGCAGGGCCTGGCCAGCGGTGGGAATAGTAGGGGGCGGTGAGGCCTCCGCGGCAGCACAGCTGGCCACGGGAGGCAGGAGCATGTGGCACGACCAGCGCTGCTTTGGGCGCTGGAGCATGAAGACCAGAGGTTGAAGAAGCACTACGGCCATTGGATGGACATCGTACGGTCTGTGGAGCTAGAATCGTTCATATTGACTAAGTTGACAAAGCACTCCGTCCCCGTCAACTTAGTAGGCCCACAAGTCAGCCACCCACTAAGGTGGGTCCCAACTAGCAGGGGGAGTATCCATTTTTTTGTGCGTAATAAGGAGGCACTTTCGGTGGGTCCGAGCTGATAGCGGGGGAACTTTTTTTGCGAAATACGATGGCCCGTCCGGTGGGTCCCAGTAGTCAGGGGGAACGTTTTTTCGCCAAATACGGTGGCCCATCCGGTGGGTCCCTTCTGTCAGGTGGAGGAATAATTATTTTCCGCGTAATAAGGAGGCACTTCCTTGCTACTGCTGTGGACCTAGCTGTCAGCCTCTCCATGTACAGTACTCTTCCGATGGAAGTCGTTCCTTGACCACGTTGACCACGCCGCGTCGAGAGCACCAGGGTGGTGGACGACGACGAAGCCTAGGAAGGGAACGACACGGAGCCGGGGAAGACGCGGCAGTGGATGCCCACGCATAGAGGAGTATGAGGGTTCACTGGTTCGCTGCAATGTGAGACTGCCGTCGCCGCAAAATAGCAAGGGGTGTGGGTGAGTAGAGGGATGGCATGTCCAGCGGTGGGAGTAGTAGGGGGAGGTGAGGCCTCCGCGGCATCGCAGCCGCCCATAGGAGGCAGGAGCACGAGGCACGACCGGCACTGCTTTGGGCGGCTGGTGCAAGAAGACCAGAGGTTGAAGAAGCACTACGGCCGTTGGATGGACATCGTACGGTCACTGGAGCTAGAATCGTTCATATTGACAAAGTTGACAAAGCCCTCTGTCCCCGTCAACTTAGTTGGCCCACAAGTTAGCCTCCCATTATTGTGGGTCCCAGCTAGCAGGGGGTATTCATCTTTTTGTGTGTAATAAGGAGGCACTTCCTTGTGTGCGAAGATATAGCTGGTGGGTCTGACCTGTCAGCGGTGGGAACGTTATTCACGAAATACAGAGGCCCTTCCAGTGGGTCCTAGCTGTCAGGTGGAGGAATCATTATTTTGCGCGTAATAAGGAGGCATTTCCTTGCGTGCGGCCATGGAGCCAGTTGTCAGCCTCTGCACGCACAGTCGACTTCCGATGGTGTCATTCGTTGACCACGTTGACCACTCCGCACCGAGCGCATCCAAGGTGGTGGACGACGGCGAGGCCCTGGACAGCAACGAGCCGGAGATGGGAAGACGCGGTAGTAGAGTCGCAGACGGAGAGGTGTACGAGGGTTAATTGGTTCTGGTGCGGTGTGGTTTGGCAGTCCGTGGAGAAGAACATGAGGTGTGGAGGGGTGGAGGCGGGAACAGGTGGTCCCAGTGGCGCTGGAGGATGTAGACGAGAGATTGAAGATGGATGCCGGTCGTTGGATGTAAATCCAACGGCTAACGATGTCAGAATCATTTGTTGACTAAGTTGACAATGACTTGCATTGGCTTCGACCTATTGGCCCACATTTCATCCTCCAAAAATATGGCACGTATTCTACCCATTTTTTATAAGTTACAGTCTTTTTTGCAGGGTAGAATTTACAGTCCATTTGTTTTTTTTGAATTACAGTCCATTCGCTGGGCTGGGTGAACAAATCCCTTTTTGCCTATAAAAGGAGGCATGAGGCGTCCAGGAGGGGGATTCGGCTCTTTTGGGCAAGTTGCGCCCCGTAGCTAGCTCAAGAACACAAGAACACTCAAACACATCCTCCAAAGCAGGACTAGGGTATTACGCATCTTCGCGGCCCGAACCTAGGTAAACGATCCGTGTGCTTCCTGTCAGACCCGCTCTTTGCACAACCTCACGCTCTCCAACCATAGAAGGAATCCCAGTGACCCCATAGGTGTCGTTTCCACCGACAGAGTTATTTTTGGAACGGAAGCAATCCAGGAGACATGGAGTAGACGTCAGGGAAGCTTCGAGGAAGCCACGAGGCAGGGAGGCGCGCCCCCCACCCTCATGGGCCCCTCGTGGCTCCCCTCACCGACTTCTTTCGCCTATATATGTCCATATACCCTAAGAACATCGGGGAGAAGAATAGATCGGGAGTTCCACCGCCGCAAGCCTCTGTAGCCACCGAAAACCAATCTAGACCCGTTCCAGCACCCTGCCGGAGGGGGGATCCCTCACCGGTGGCCATCTTCATCATCCAGGCGCTCTCCATGACGAGGAGGGAGTAGTTCTCCCTCGGGGCTGAGGGTATGTACCAGTAGCTATTTGTTTGATTTCTCTCTCTCTCTCTCTCTCGTGTTCTTGAGGTGGTACGATCTTGATGTATCGTGAGCTTTGCTATTCTAGTTAGATCTTATGATGTTTCTCCCCCTCTACTCTCTTGTAATGGATTGAGTTTTCCCTTTCAAGTTATCTTATCAGATTGAGTCTTTAAGGATTTGAGAACGCTTGATGTATGTCTTGCATGTGCTTATCTGTGGTGACAATGGGATATCACATGATCCACTTGATGTATGTTTTGGTGATCAACTTGCGAGTTCCGTGAACTCATGCATAGGGGTTGGCACACGTTTTCGTCTTGACTCTCCGGTAGAAACTTTGGGGCACTCTTTGAAGTTCTTTGTGTTGGTTGAATAGATGAATCTGAGATTGTGTGATGCATATCGTATAACCATACCCATGGATACTTGAGGTGACATTGGAGTATCTAGGTGACATTAGGGTTTTGGTTGATTTGTATCCTAAGGTGTTATTCTAGTATGAACTCTATGATAGATCGAACGGAAAGAATAGCTTCATGTTATTTTACTATGGACTCTTGAATAGATCGATCA
Organism: Triticum urartu; assembly: GCF_003073215.2. Classification (NCBI taxonomy): domain Eukaryota; kingdom Viridiplantae; phylum Streptophyta; class Magnoliopsida; order Poales; family Poaceae; genus Triticum; species Triticum urartu. The sequence continues at coordinate 583,056,676 of NC_053025.1, forward strand.
GAAATGATAACTTTGAGGTGGTTTCGTACCCTACCATAATCTCTTTGTTTGTTCTCTGCTATTAGTGACTTTGGAGTGACTCTTTGTTGCATGTTGAGGGATAGTTATACGATCCAATTATGTTATTATTGTTGAGAGAACTTGCACTAGTTAAAGTATGAACCCTAGGCCTTGTTTCCCAGCATTGCAATACCGTTTACGCTCACTTTTATCATTAGTTACCTTGCTGTTTTTATATTTTCAGATTACAAATACTCATATCTATCATCCATATTGCACTTGTATCACCATCTCTTTGCCGAACTAGTGCACCTATACAATTGACCATTGTATTGGGTGTGTTGGAGACACAAGAGACTCTTTGTTATTTGGTTGCAGGGTTGTTTGAGAGAGACCATCTTCAACCTACGCCTCCCACGGATTGATAAACCTTAGGTCATCCACTTGAGGGAAATTTGCTACTGTCCTACAAACCTCTGCACTTGGAGGCCCAACAACGTCTACAAGAAGAAGGTTGTGTAGTAGACATCAAGCAGTTTCTGGCGCCGTTGCCGAAGAGGTGAGTGCTTGAAGGTATATCTTTAGATCTTGTAATCGAATCTTTTAGTTTCTTGCTTTATCACTAGTTTAGTTTATAAAAGAAAATTACAAAAAATGGAATTGAGTTTGCCTCAAGCGCTTCATATTTTTAATATTTTTCGTGAGAATGATGGAAAGGAAAATTGTGCTCAAGTGCTAGAAGAAGAAGTCTATAAAATGTTTGGCACTAAATCTTTGAATGATGTGCATGATTGCAATGTTGTTAGTATGAACTCCTTGAATATCCATAGTACTAATGATTATTGCACTAGTCATAATGAAAATGTCTCTGATAAGCATGTCAATTTTTGTGGAGTACATAGAGTTTGCAAGTACACACCAAATAGGGAAGATAGATTTTGCAAGAGGCATAAGTATTTGGAAACTAAGTGGTTGCAAGAAAAGCTAGATGTTTGTGCTGAAAATTTAAAGTTTCTTAGCCATACTTGTGAACTTTGCAATGAACGTGGTCATTTAAGTCTCCAGTGCAAGTTGTTTCATGATCGAATCGGGTCCAAGAATTGTGATGACTTGATTTCCCTTGCATATCATAATGAACTTAGTTTGCTTTTGGGTTATGAAGAAATGAAACGTATAACTAAGGATCTTCCAGAATTTGTCCATGATAAAGTTCTTGATTTTGATCTAGAAGAAATTTTTATGTATTGTGCGGTGAATTGCGTTGAAAATCCTTATATTGCCAATTACATAAAGACAAGAAAACAAATAGAAGATGAAGATAATACTAACGAAACGGAAGAGACTTCCCAATATCCTCCTATTATTTCTTATGACACTACAAAAAAAGACACATCCGTGATATTTTGGGCCGAACGAAAAAAATTGTCATACTTATGACACTTCTATGACAATAATTGTGACAAAACACGGTATCATCATAGATGTGGTGGGGTCCTACTTCTATGACAAAAAATCATGACAGAAAATGGGCTTTTCGTCCTGGGCGGGCCGGAGACGCAGCTGCATGACATTCTTTGGGTCGTCCATGACGGAAAAAAACATGGTAGAAGCGAGGGCGAGGAAAATATCAGGGTGTTCCCGGTTACGGTGGGTGGTCGGGGCCAAGCGATGCGCGTTTCTCTCGTACATGCAAGCGCATGGGTGCGAGGCGTTGGGCTCTAGCGGAACCCGAGCGAGGCGTTGGGCTCTAACTGAAACCGAGCGATTGCACTGCAGGCTACGCGTTACTGAACCCAAGCGATCAATCGATGGCTGTGAACTGAACCCGATCGAGCGATTCCTTCGCTACTGCTGCTAACTGAAGCCGATCGATGCTGCCTCTGGATGAACAGTGAGCATTGCTGGAGGGTTTGGATGAACAGTTCCCGGTGGGGGTGGATGAACATGACCATGTGGTGTTGCCTCTGGATGAACAGGACCCCGATCGATCGAGCCGGTTGGGGCTAGATGAACAGGACCCCGTGGAGGGCAGGATGAACAGGACCACCCCGTGGAGGGCTGGATGAACAGTAGACGGTGGAGGGCTGGATGAAAAGTAGCCCGTGGAGGGGTGGTTGAACAGGAGCCTGTGGAGAGGGCTGGTTGAACAGTAGTCGGTGGAGTAGCGCGCGGTGGAGGCTGGATGAATAGGAGCCCGTGGATGAACAGTCACATGTGGAGGCTGGAGGAGGTCGACGGTGGATGAACAGTAGCCCGTGGAGGCTGGAGGTGGTCGACGGTGGGGATGAACAATATCCCGGGGAGCCCCGTTTTGCGGTACGCCACACCCCTCCCGATGAACAGGACCCCCGTTTTGACCGTAGCGCTCCAACACAAGTCCGTTTCCTCCGTTTTGCGGTACGCCACATCCCTCCCGATCAACAGGACCCCTGTTTCGACCGTAGGAGGTCCATTTCCTCTGTTTTGTGGTATGCCAAACCCCTCCCGATGAACAGGATCTCGTTTCGACCGTGGCCGGTCGAACACAAGGCTGTTTCCTCCGTTCTACGGTACGCCAGGCCTCGTTTCCATCGGCTGTTCCGTCCAAGCCCTCTCGATGAACACGACGATGCATTCCGTTCCGACCCAGCCAGTTGGCTCCCCATGAACACGACGACGACACAGTTTCTCCGTTCCGACCTAGCCATGTACATGAGCCCTGGTCGTACATATGCGCGAGTGGGCGTTCAAGACCTTGCGCGTATGTATGTACGTGGCCGTATTTTCTTTCTTGCACACTGGCCGCTGTACGTACGTGTACGTGTACATGCTACATGCACGCCTCTACTACGACACGTGCATGCCTCTACATCGACTAGTATGTACGTACACATTCGCGACCAGAATGACAATGCTACGTACACTTCGACCAGGTGGGTCCCGACTGTCAGGCACTTCCTTGCGTGCGAAGATGTAGCTGGTGGGTCCCAGCAGTTAGGGGGGCGAATCATTTTTTTTGCCCGGACGCACTTCCTTGCGTGCGAAGATGTAGCTGGTAGGTCCCAGCAGTCAGGGGGAAATGTTTTTTTCACGAAATACAGTTGCCCATCCAGTGGGTCCCTGCTGTCAGGTGGAGGAATAATTATTTTGCGCGGAATAAGGAGACACTTCCTTGCTGTGGCCGTGGACCCAGCTGTCAGCCTCTCCACGTACAGTCCACGTCCGATGGAAGTTGTTCCTTGACCACGTTGACCATGCCGCGCCGAGAGCACCAGGGCGGTGGACGGTGGCGAGGCCTAGAAAGGGGATGACGTGGAGCCGGGGAAGACGCGGCAGTGGAAGCCAGCGCGGAGAGGAGTACGAGGGTTCACTGGTTCGATTGCGGTGTGAGGATGCCGTCGCCGCATGGCCTGGCCAGCGGTGGGAATAGTAGTGGGCGGTGAGGCCTCCGTGGCAGCACAGCCGGCCATGGGAGGCAGGAGCATGCGGCACGACCGGCGCTGCTTTGGGCGGCTGGAGCAAGAAGACCAGAGGTTGAAGAAGCACTACGGCCGTTGGATGGACATCGTACGGTCACTGGAGCTAGAATCGTTCATATTGACTAAGTTGACAAAGCACTCAGTCCCTGTCAACTTAGTAGGCTCACAAGTCAGCCACCCACTAAGGTGGGTCCCAACTAGCAGGGGGAGTATTCATTTTTTTGTGCGTAATAAGGAGGCACTTCCGGTGGGTCCGAGCTGACAGCGAGGGGAACGTTTTTTCACGAAATACGGTGGCTCGTCCGGTGGGTCCCAGCAGTCAGGGGGAAACGTTTTTTTGCCAAATACGATGGCCCGTCCGGTGGGTCCCTGATGTCAGGTGGAGGAATAATTATTTTCTGTGTAATAAGTAGGCACTTCCTTGCGGCTACCGTGGACCCAGGTGTCAGCCTCTCCATGTACAGTACTCTTCCGATGGAAGTCGTTCCTTGACCACGTTGACCATGCCACGCCGAGAGCACCAGGGCGGTGACGACAGTGAGGCCTAGGAAGGGGATGACGCGGAGTCGGGGAAGAGGCGGCAGTGGATGCCCACGCGTAGAGGAGTATGAGGGTTCGCTGGTTCGCTGCAGTGTGAGGTTGTCGTCGCTCTAGAATAACAAGGGGTGTGGGTGAGTAGAGGGATGGCCTAGCCAGCGGTGGGAGTAGTAGGGGGCGGTGAGGCCTCCCCGGCATCGCAGCAGGCCATGGGAGGCAGGAGCACGAGGCACGACCGGCTCTGCTTTGGGCGGCTGGAGCAAGAAGACCAGAGGTTGAAGAAGCACTATGGCTGTTAGATGGACATCGTACGGTCACTGGAGCTAGAATCGTTCATATTGATTAAGTTGACAAAGCCCTCCGTCCCCGCAACTTAGTTGGCCCACAAGTCAGCCTCCCACTATTGTGGGTCCTAGCTAGAAGGGGGTATTCATTTTTTTTGTGCGTAATAAGGAGGCACTACCTTGCATCCGAAGATATAGCTGGTGGGTCCGACCTGTCAGCGGTGGGAACGTTTTTTGCGAAATACAGAGGCCCTTCCGGTGGGTCCCAGCTGTCAGGTGGAGGAATCATTATTTTGCGTGTAATAAGGAGGCATTTCCTTGTGTGCGGCCGTGGAGCCAGCTGTCAGCCTCTCCACGCATAGTCTAATTCCGATGGTGTCGTTGGTTGACCACATTGACACTCAGCGCCGAGCCCATCCAAGGTGGTGGACGACGGCGAGGGCCCGGACAGCAACGAGCCGGAGATGGGAAGACGCGGGAGTAGAGTCGCATACGGAGAGGTGTACGAGGGTTAACTGGTTCTGGTGCGGTGTGGTTCGGCAGTCGGTGGAGAAGAACAGGAGGTGTGAAGGGGTGGAGGCGGGAGCAGGTGGTCCCGGTGGCGCTGGAGGAAGAAGGCGAGAGATTGAAGATGGATGTCGGTCGTTGGATGTAAATCCAATGGCTAACAATGTCAGAATCATTTGTTGACTAAGTTGACAATGACTTGCATTGGCTTCAACCTATTGGCCCACATTTCAGCCTCCAAAAATGTGGCACGTATTCAACCCATTTTTTCAGAATTTATAGTCTTTTTTTGCGGGGTAGAATTTACAGTCCATTTGATCTTTTTTTCTGAATTACAGTCCATTAGCTGGGCAGGGTGAACAAATAATGTAGCGTCCATGCAGGCCATTTATGTTTTTCCTAAAAAAATTACAAGCCATTTGCACTTTCTTGAAATACATGATTTTGCTGGGCTTATTCTAATTATAATGTTGGGGTGGGCGCAGCAACGTTATCAAAAAATAAATAGGGGCTGAGCATTTTGTTATATATATATAATAAGTGATTTATTATTACATTGGTCCTTAAATCTTACCAAGCTTTTGTAAACAATCACTAGGATTTTAGTTGCCAAAAAATCCAGGATTTTATTGTTAAGAAATTATTTTTATAAGTTAAAAAGATGTGGGATATTGTTTTCTTACATATGTAAGTATCTATTAAATATATGATGACGATAACAATAATATATTATAATATATAAAATAATTTATATATATATATAATATAGTTAGAAGGGAAACATAAGTTGGACCAGGCGTTCCTATTCTTATATAGAAAAATAGAACAGACCTCTGCGTTTTCTTCAAAAAAATACATTAATTGGGCTGCCGATGTTTCAGGAAAAATAAAACCTCGGATGGGAGGTCCATAGGACGGTCGATACATGACGGCCCTCAAGAAAATACAAACAGGCCTATGGACCTCCCATCCGAGGTCGTGGGCTGTGCATGTTAAAAAAGAAAGCCTAGACGGGGCAGCCCAAAACCCAGCTGATACTTGCTGCCCCAGTGATAATAAATGATACCTGCCAGCTCCCCGGCTTCGTTGTGAATTTATCTCCTATAGTAACTACGTTGAAGCACCTAAAAAAATGTAACTATGTTTTTTTGAATATTTACTGTGAGGCAAAGCCCCACAGCCCTTTATTAAAGCAAACAGAACTGTACAAACAAAATACAGGCTATACAAGGAAAAAGGAAAAAAATACCTATGGCTAAACATGAATACCTACTTTACAACAAAGAATCAACCCAAGCCAAGAGTTTTGGTTTAATACAATCCTTCACTCTATGAGCAAGCAATGAGATATCATGGATGAATTTGCACTTCCAAGCACTGAAGGTAGCTCTTTCATATCTGAAGGTTCTACCATTTCTTAAAATCCAAATATTCCAAGCTGCTGTTAGCATGACTTCAAAGAAGAAAGGGTGCCTGAAGCTGGACCTAGCATGCATGATACATTGCAAAATATCTGAGCCCCCAAACCAATCAATGCCCAGGTAATTCCGGACTCTACAGCTGAAGGTGCAGTTAAAAAACAGATGGATTCTATCCTCATACACCAGCTCACTGCAAATGAGACGGAAATTGTCATCCTGGCTAGAGCGCCAGTGTCTTCTAACCAGCATGTCCTTGGTGTTTAGTCTGTCAAAAAAGAGGAGCCACCCAAACACCTTGATCTTCATGGTGCACCTACTCTGCCACAACCATTTGCAGGGTTGTATTGTAGGCAGATGTGAGTGCATGATCGTGTAGAAGCTCTTGGCAGTGTATTCCCCTGATTTGCCAGGCCATATCCAAACATCAGGTATAGTTGGGTCTCTTTCTAACTGCATGATCCAACCTTCCAGCATGTGTAACTCAACAGCAGCCTCATGAGAAATAGGTAAATAAAACATGGAGAAGAGATCCTGGGATTGAAGGAATTCATGCACAGAGATCTTATCATTATTGACAAATGAAAACAACCTAGGCAATCTCCAACGTAGGGGTCTAGCAGAACCCCCAATGTGCCAAGAATCTGTCCAGAACAGAGCAGAGTCACCCATGTTGATGTGAACCGAGGCATTAGCAGTATAAGCCTCATGCAGCTTCAGAACATCCCTCCACCAGAAAGATCCAGCTTCAACTGTTGCCTGTGGAACACCATGATCATAGTAACTATTCCATATCAGGGTCACCCAAGGAATATCAACCTTGTTGTAGAACTTGTGAAGGTGCTTGATAAGGAGTCCTTTGTTCTGGATGTTCAGATTAATTACTCCTAAACCCCCTTTATCTTTTGGCCTGCAAACTAGTTCCCATGCTGCCAAAGACTGCTTGGGAGCATCACTATTTCCCCTCCAAAGGCATTGCCTGAAGATTCTGTCAAGCTGCTTAATGATCCCTGGTGGAATATTGAGGCTGGACAGAAAGTATATTGGCAGAGAGGTCAAGACAGAGGTAGGAAGTTGCAAGCGAGAGCCTTGATTCAGCATGGAAGAGCTTGCGGTTAACCTCCTCTCAAGACATTCAACTAGGGGCATTAGGTCAATGATCCTTGGTCTTGTAGTTCCCAAAGGAAATCCCAGATAAGTAAATGGGAGCTGTCCAATTTTACAACCAAGAATAGCAGCAAGTCTAGAGGCCTCCTCATCACTTATATTCAAAGGGATCATTGAAGATTTAGCAAAGTTGACCTTTAAACCTGTAGACTGTTGGAAGGTCAGCAGCATGTTCTTTAGTGCAACAAGCTCCTCATCCTTAGCTGCAAGAAACAGAATTGTGTCATCCCCATATTGAATGATGGGAAACTCTCTGTCATGGGTTTGAATCGGCAAAGAGAGCGTGCCATGCTCAAGCATTTGGTTGACCACTGACTGCAATAAATCCACTGCAATGACAAACAACAGAGGTGATAGTGGACCACCCTGCCTGACACCACACTTGCACTTAAATTGTTTTCCAGTTATGCCATTTAACAACACAGACGAAGAACCCGTGGACAACAATTGCTTAACCCAAGAAATCCATTTGGCATCAAACCCTTTATGCTGCAACATCCGAAGAATAACCTCATGCTCAACTGTTTCAAAGGCCTTAGCAAAATCCAACTTGAGGATTATGATTGGATGCTTGGACTGTTTACATTGGTGGATATACTCAAAACTCCAGGCCAGACAATCCTGAATTGACCTACCCTTAAGGAACCCATATTGATTTTTGTGGATACACCTAAGGATCACCTTCTGCAACCGGTTGGCCAACAACTTTGTTAGAAATTTAAGACAAGTGTTGGTGAGAGATATTGGCCGGAAGTCATCAGGCCCTTCAGGTGAAATGATCTTGGGTATGAGTGTAATGAGGGAGCCATTAATGTTTTCCAACGAAAGCTTCCCCTCATAAAAATCTCGAATCATCCGCAAGAAGTCCTTCTCAATTATAGGCCAACAACGCTTGACAAACATCCCATTAAAGCCATCCGGAACTGGTGCCCGATCCATCAGTAATTCTTTCAAAACTTTGTGTCGGGGGTTGGGTGCGACATATGCCAAAGGATGGCTTATCATGGTGGGGGCGAGTAGAACGTCGCCGGTGCCTGGAAACGGGATGAGGCGAAGACATGCATGCCGGCGAATCTTACCCAGCTTCAGGGCTCTCCAGGGAGATAATACCCCTACTGCTGCTCTGCGGGGTCTCCGCATGATCACTATGGCAAAGTGCCTACACGGTTGCTCCTTGAGCTGTTTTCTGGAGGTAGGAGAGGGCAAGGCTAGCTCTTTCCCTTCTATATGATCTAGTCTAGAGCTAATGGGTTCCAACCCTTTGCATGGGTGCCATGGGGGGTTTATATAGGCCTACCCCCCAGGGGTATAATGGTAATCCGGCTGGACGCGGGCCCAGCCGTCAGCGCCTCTGGCCTCCGTCTTCTACTGGCCTGGTACGGAGCCGACAGGCCGCGTCCGCCGCGGGCGGGTCTTGCCGGCTGCTGATTACTGTAGCCGTGCTTCTGATGACGCGTGCTTGACCATGAGGTTGTGGCAACAGCCCCGCCGCCTAGCGGGCGATCACTATTGCCACTCCCCATCACATCTTGATTAATGGCGCGTGGGCCCCGGGGGAGGGCTCGGCCGACTCCCGGAGGCCGACTCCTGACGGGTTTGACTGGTGGTCCTCTTGCCGTCTCCTGGGGTCTCACTGACTGGTGGGACCCACTGCCTCTAGGCCGTACAGACAAGCCATCGTGGGCGTAGGATTCGGTCCTGCGGGACTGATGTCAGGGCTGGCATGGCAACAGTGTCACGCCGCACGGAGATCTTCCGGGGTACGGCGTGTTGTGGCCATGCCTGCCCTTGGTAAGGGGCAGGGGCGGGCTTCATTGTTGCCACTCCCCTGCCCCGTCCCACTTGATGAGGTCGTGGGGGGTGTTGGAGTCGCAGGCCGACTCCCCAAAGCCGACTTCTCTGGAAGTCGCCAGTCAGGAGTCGGCTTTCCCTGAAGTCGTCCCTGGGACTCGGCCGTGAGTGCTCAGTTGGCCATCCTGCCGTTGACTTCTTGAAGGCGGATCTTCGTCCCGGGGTCTTGAGGGGCGCAGCCTGCCCTGATGTCTTGAAAGGTTCTGGGGCTCGGGTTGGCCTACCCGTGGCCCATTACTCCAACATTAGTCCCCGAAGCTGGTGAGGCGCCGCGGACGATCGTCTGAGAAGCCTCAGCAGTTTCTCTTTCCGGGTGCTCAACACATGGTCTTTGATTGACTTCTGCCGGGCCGACTAGAAGGAGTCGGGCTCACTCAATTCCGACTCGCACAATATTTCGAACATTGCGGCGGGATCCAAGTAGTGTGCTAGCTAAGCCTCCAGGCCGCCGCCCGTTCTAGGCCTGTCATGCGATGACACGTGGCTGGGCCGTCCTGCCAGCCTACGCGCGCGACGGGACAGGCCCATAGGCGGGGCCTGCCACTACCATGCCTCAGCGCCCGAGCGGATCCGCTACGGCCCCGGCGGACGGTTGGGAATCCCGTGGAGTTACTGCGTGAAGTAACTTTATCGTGGAACGTGGGGGTCGTGGGGCCGTGGGCGCAGTAAATCCCCATGACCGCCCCCTCGGCTTCGCAGCCCACGAGGCTATAAGTAGGGGGAAGAGGGGGGCACGCGCGCCCCTCCTTCCCACCACTCCTCACTCTCTTCCTTCTCACTGCTCCTCGCTCTCCTCCTTCGGCCGCACGCCCAAGCTCCGGCGAACGCCGCGGCGATCAGCTCGCGATGAGTTCTTCCTCCGCCGCTGTGCCTCCCCCGGTGCGCTCCGGTACTTGGGACGGTTCCGAAGTCCACGACGACCACATCGAGTTCCTCCGCAGGACTCGTCGGCTCCCCGGCGAGGATCACATGCGGGTGCGCCTTGCGCCGAAGGGGGAGATTTCCCCCACGCGGCAGGAGGGCGAGCGGGTCATCTTCCGCTCGCACTGCTTGCGCGGGTTGGGGCTGCCGGCGAGCAGTTTCTTCCGATCCTTCCTGGAGTTCTACGGCATCCAGCCGCATCACCTCACCCCCAACATAGTGGTGCTGCTGTCCGCCTTCGTGGCCTTGTGCGAAGGCTTCCTCGGAGTCCTCCCCACCCTCGAGCTCTGGGGGGAGTTCTTCTTCTCCAAGCTCGGCACCCAGGCCGCGGGCGTGCCGGCTCAGTGCGGCGCTTTCATCGCCATGCGAAGGTCGGGGGCCGACAATCCCTTCCCCTCCATCTCGCTGATAAAGTCGGTGAAGATGTGGCAGAGATCCTACTTTTACGTCAGTAGCATCTCCGCGAGGGGGGATTGGGTCAACCTGCCGGCTTTCGAAGCCGGTCCACCGGCTGGGAGACCGCCCAACTGGTCGTACCGGGCCAAGTTGCTGACGCCTGCGGGAGCCGGCGCCATCGCGCGACTCCAAGTGCTGACGCAGTCGGAGGGTTTGACTGGTCCAGACCTGCTGGCCGCCTTCGTGGCGCGCCGAGTTCTCCCACTCCAAGGCCGCCCTCACATGATATGCCAGATGAGCGGGCACTGTGACCCGAGTCGGATGTGCACCAAGGACATGCCTCACGAAGAGGTGACCTTCATGGTGAACTACCTCTCGGACAGCAAGCTCCTGGAGGATTGGCGGTTCGGCAAGGAGCCGTACTCCCGCGCCAACCCCCCGCCCGTGGTGAGTTTCCTTTCCTTTCTTTCTTTGGATTGTCTTCTCTCTCGCCGAGTTTGTTTTGACCAGTCGGCTTTGGTCAGAATCCCCTCCTCCACCCGCCAGCCGGCACCTCGGGGCCGGCCCGCGAGTTCCTTGCCGACCGGGCGGAGAGCGACATCGACGACCCCGATCTGGGGGCGGCGGCTCTGGAGGACGACGCCGAGGGAGGAGGAGGAACAGCGGGCGACTTCAGGCCTTCGGCCACTTTCGCTGACTGGCCTGACGACGACGCCGAGGGAGAAGTCGCCCCCCGCCATCGGCCAGGAGCCAGCCAGCCCGGCGAGGGCTCTTCTGCCACGTCGGGTGGTCCAGGCGGCGGGAAGAAGCGCAGGGCCGTGCCGACCTTGTTCAGTAGTCGGCCGAAGAAACCCAAGGGTTCGGCTGTGGCGACCCGGCAGGACGAGGCGGCTGCGAAGGCCATCCGCTTCCGTAAGGAAGTAAAGAAGCCGCCATTGGTCTCCGCGTGAGTATTCTGTCTCAATGCTTTATTCTTTATTTGTGACTTTGTCTGAGTCTTTGCTTGCTCCCCTTGCTTCAGGGCTCCCCTCACTCTTGAGAGGGCCACCACCGCCTCCGTCATGGGGTTAGCGGAGACGTCCGCCACCACTCGGCGGATTGACCCCGCTGCTGACCTTCGAGAGGCGATGGAGCGGAATGCGCAGGAGAAGCGCAACGAAGAAGAGGCCGTTCGCTTGGAGAAGGCGGAGGCCGACAGGGCAGAGGCCTCCGCCAAGAAAAAACTGGCGAAGGCCGAAGCCGCCGCCGTGACGAAGCGGCAGGCTGAGGAAGCCGCACGCCGCCAATCGGCAGTGTTCATCACCCTGTTGAACTCTGCGCCGCCGCCTCCGAAGTTCACCGGGCAGACTGGGGAAGCCGGCGGTGAGAACCCCATTGTGGAGAGCGAAGGCGGCGACCCCTCTACGCCGCACGTGATCGTTCCGCCGCCGCCTCCGCTGCCGTCTGAGGGAGCGCAAGGCAAGAAGCCAGCGGACCCTCCGATGCCGCCGACCAAAGACGAGGCCGTGGAGAGTCTACTCCTCCAAGTCGGCTCGCCGACGCGCCGCCGTCTGAAGAAGGCGACTTCGGCACCCCGCCCCCTAGAGGCCGGCACCGCCAGCTCGACGATCCTGGACGCCGAAGCGACAAGCGCCGCGCCCATTGGGTGGGTGCGAGGAGGCGGCACAGGGCCGCTGAACCAGGCGCTTCTGGACGTCCAGGCGAAGCTTCGTGCCGAGGGCGACGCTCTCCAGAATTGCACCAAGGCGTACCTGGCATCGCGGCAGCCGTCCGGGTATGTTTTTTCCTTTGGCCCTTGTTTCCTTGTTCCTCTCTATGGGGGCGCGACAGCGCACCCACTGGGTGTAGTCCCTGAGTTTTGGGCTGGCTGCTGAGCAGGCGGCCCGGAACTCCAATTGATGAACTCTGTGTATTAATTTTTTGTCTGAAATGCTTGATGCAGGATTACCACAACCTCCGTGTCACTACCTTCAACCGTAACGTTGAAGATCTGGGCAAGCGGACCACCGATTTGTCGGAGAGCCGGAGTAAGTCCTTTTCCTTCTTTGCAGGGGCGCGCTGGCGCATCCGCGGGCTGTAGTCCTCGAGATTCGGGCCGACTGCTGAGCAGTCGGGCCGGATCTCCCTGGCGATCTTCTTTATTGATGACTTAACGCCTTCTTTCTTTCTTCTTTTCAGGAGCCAATGCTGCTCTTCAACAGAAGTTGAGCGAAGCCAACTCCGCATTGCGCGCCAAAGGGGAGGAGTGTAGCAAGCTCGCCACGGAGCGCGATCTGCTGGCCACTCAATTGGCAGAGCAGAAGGAGCTGCTTGTGAAGACACAGACAAAGAGTAACATACTTGTAGGCATAATTTTTATCATACAGACAAAAGAGGGCAGTCCCCGAGCTCGTCTCGGGGGGCCCGAAGTCTTGGTACTTTAACACAAAAGGTAGCGTGGTACATACTGCATCAACTGTAAAATCTTCGGAGGAGATTTGCATTCCATGGCCGCTCTGTCTCCTTGCCGGAGTCGTTCCTCTTGCGTGCTCAGGGCTTCTGAGCGTCAATCAGGTAGTAGGAGTCATTGTCTAGTACTTTGCTGATGATGAAAGGGCCTTCCCAAGGCACCGACAGCTTGTGTTGGCCGGCTGTTCGCTGGATCAGCCGGAGCACAAGGTCGCCTTCTTGGAAGGACCTTGGCTTGACCTTCCTGCTGTGGTATCGACGCATGCTCTGCTGGTAGATGCTGGACCGGCTGAGTGCCAACAGCCGGCCCTCTTCCAGCAGATCGATGCCGTCTTGTCGTGCTTCTTCCGCTTCCTCCTCGGTGTACATGGTGACTCGTGGGGAGTCGAACTCTATGTCCGTTGGGATGACGGCTTCGGCACCGTAGATGAGGAAGAAAGGCGTGAAGCCGGTTGACTTGTTTGGAGTCGTGCGCAGACTCCAGAGGACGGCTGGTAGCTCATCGAGCCAGCAGCCAGCCGAGCGCTCCAGAGGCTCGATCAGCCGGGCGCTCCACCTGGCCGTTTGACTGTGGATGGGCAACGGACGCTAGGTCTAGTCGGATGCCCTGTGTTGCGCAGAAACGGGCCAAGGCGCCTTTGGCGAAATTTGTGCCGTTGTCGGTGATGATGCTGTGTGGTATGCCGTACCGAATTGTGATATCGGTGATGAAAGTCACGGCAGTCGGACCGTTCAGCTTCTTGATTGGCTTCTCTTCTATCCACTTGGTGAACTTGTCCACTGCGACAAGTAAGTGAGATAAGCCACCTCGCGCTATCCTGAATGGTCCCACCATGTCTAGACCCCAAACTGCGAAAGGCTAGGCAATGGGGATGGTCTTGAGTGCAGAAGCCGGCTGGTGCGGCTTGGAGCTGAACTTCTGGCACCCTTTGCATTTTTGGACCAACTCCTTGGCCTCTTCCAAGGCAGTTGGCCAGAAGAAACCGTGTCGAAAGGCTTTGGCGACGAGTGCTCTTGAAGCTGCATGGTGGCCGCACTCGCCTTGATGGATGTCTTTGAGAATCGCTTGGCCTTGCTCTGGCTCTATGCAGCGCTGGTAGACACCAGTGATGCTGCGCCTGACCAGCTCTTTGTTGACTATGGTGTAGGCTGCCACCCGGCGTTGTATTTGCCGAGCTGAGGTCTCATCAGTCGGCAGCTCTTTGTTCACCAGGAATTTGAGGATGGGCTGGGCCCATGAGGGTGCTGCTATTTCTTTGACTGCCAGAACTGCAACTTGGACGAGGGCGGTTGGGCTAGGAGGCGGCGGGTTGGAGTCAACAACCGCTTGCTGGGTTAATGAAGTCCCTAGGCCAACTGGCGCGGCCCTTGGGCCGAGTTCTAGAGTCTTCGAGTCCGCCGCCGCAGTCCCCGGGCCGGGTTCGACTGTGGCGGCTTTGGAGCCATCTGCCGAAATCCCCGTACCGACTGCCAAGGCTCTAGAGTCGGTTCCGACGTCTTCGGGAGGAGTTGGCACAAAAATGGAGTCTGATTCTGGTGAAGGCTTGACAGACGGCTTGAGGAGGCGTTGAAGGGCGACGCCAAATGGTATTGCTTGGCGGGTAGAGCCGATTCGTGCCAAGGCATCTGCTTGGTCGTTGTCGTTTCTTGGCACGTGAGGAACACGCTGTTGGGGAACGTTGCAGAAAACAAAAAATTTCCTACTCGTTTCACCAAGATCATCTAGGAGTTCATCTAGCAACGAGTCATCGGATGCATCTACATACCTTTGTAGATGGCGCACGGAAGCGTTCAAAAGAACGGTGATGATGTAGTCGTACTCGACGTGATCCAAATCGCCGATGACCAGCGCCGAACGGACGGCACCTCCGCGTTCAACACACGTACGGGACGGGAGACGTCTCCTCCTTCTTGATCCAGCAAGGGGGGAGGAGAGGTTGATGAAGATCCAGCAGCACGACGGCGTGGTGGTGGATGCAGGGCGTCACAGAAGCAGGGCTTCGCCAAGACTACGAGGGAGAGTCGTAACGGGGGGAGATGGAGGCGCCAGGGGCTGGGGTCAAATCCCTCCTCTCCCCCCCACTATATATAGGGGTGCCATGGGGGGGGTGCCGGCCCTAGTAGATGAGATCTACTAGGGGGGGCGGCGGCCAAGGGGAGGTTTCCCTCCCCCCCAAGGCACCTAGGGGTGCCTTCCACAACATGGACTCTTCCATGGTGGAAACCCTAGGCGCATGGGCCTATAGGGGCTGGCTCACCAGCCCACTATGGGCTGGGTTCCCTCCTATTTCAGCCCATGGGGCCCTCCGGGATAGGTGGCCCCACCCGGTGGACCCCCGGGACCCTTCCGGTGGTCCCGGTACAATACCGATAACCCCGAAACTTGTCCCGATGCCCGAAACAGCACTTCCTATATACAATTCTTTACCTCCGGACCATTCCAGAACTCCTCGTGACGTCCGGGATCTCATCCGGGACTCCGAACAACATTCGGGTTACTGCATATACATATCTTCACAACCCTAGCGTCACCGAACCTTAAGTGTGTAGACCCTACGGGTTCGGGAGACAAGCAGACATGACCGAGACGACTCTCAGGTCAATAACCAACAGCGGGATCTGGATACCCATGTTGGCTCCCACATGCTCCACGACGATCTCATCGGATGAACCACGATGTCGAGGATTCAATCAACCCCGTATACAATTCCCTTTGACAATCGATATGTTACTTGCCCGAGATTCGATCGTCGGTATCCCAATACCTCGTTCAATCTCGTTACCGACAAGTCACTTTACTCATACCGTAATGCATGATCCCGTTACCAGACACTTGGTCACTTTGAGCTCATTATGATGATGCATTACCGAGTGGGCCCAGTGATACCTCTCCGTCATACGGAGTGACAAATCCCAGTCTTGATCCATGTCAACCCAACAGACACTTTCGGAGATACCCGTAGTCTACCTTTATAGTCACCCAGTTACGTTGTGACGTTTGGTATACCCAAAGCACTCCTACGGTATCCGGGAGTTACACGATCTCATGGTCTAAGGAAAAGATACTTGACATTGGAAAACTCTAGCAAACGAACTACACGATCTCATGCTATGTTTAGGATTGGGTCTTGTCCATCACGTCATTCTCCCAATGATGTGATCTCGTTATCAATGACATCTAATGTCCATAGTCAGGAAACCATGACTATCTGTTGATCAACGAGCTAGTCAACTAGAGGCTTACTAGGGACATGTTGGTGTCTGTTATTCACACATGTATTACGATTTCCGGATAATACAATTATAGCATGAATAAAGACAATTATCATGAACAAGGAACTATAATAATAATGCTTTTATTATTGCCTCTAGGGCATATTTCCAACACTCGCACCCTTCGAAATACCCGCTGAATTGCTGCACGAGGAAACGGTAACTCGCCATGTTTTCATCTTTCACGTCCCAGTCGCCAGATGATTGCTGGACCACTAAGTCCGAGTCGCCATAACACAAGATCCGGCGGATGCCAAGTTCTTTGGCAAGCCGGAGCCCGTGAATGAGCGCCTCGTACTCGGCGACATTGTTGGAGGCGGCAAAATGGATTTGTAGTGCATATTTGAGCTTGTCTCCTTTAGGAGAGGTGAGGGCGACGTGTGACACTCCAAAATTTTTATTTGGTTTTCAGCAAAAAAAAATTTGTGAAAAGAGGCCATTTAAAATTTTCCAGAAAACCTTCCTCTTAAAAACTTCCTTTTCTTTGGTAAGGATTTTATTTTTCTTCAAACTATGGTGTTTGATCTTTTGGAACTTCTTCTCTATTGGTTCCCTCTCAAATTATTTTGGGAGTTTAATTTTTTCTTTTAAAAAGAAACTCTATGAAAATTTGGGATTTTTATATCTTGGAAACCACCCATGACTTTGTATTTTGCCCATGTGGTAAAACCCCTCCAAAACCTCCCCTCCTCCTTGTAATCAACCTAAGTTCTCTGTCCCAACTAATCCATGCAAGTTTTGGATTTTATTCTAACTTTCTTTCCCCTCAAATCATTTCTGCAAATTATTTGGAGCCTGAGAGATTTTCAAAGCAAGTACCCTTTTGCATTTGAGTTTTGACCTCAAACCAACTCTTCTGGATGGTCCTTTGTACCCACAACCCAGAACCATCTTGATCCACTCCTCCTCTTTTCAAATTTTTCAAATTTCAGTCTCTGCAAGTTTGGACCAGATTTGCCAAATTTGGTGAAATTCATATCTACACTTCTCCAAAAATTTCACCAAAATTCAGGCAGCCTACTGGAGCAATGAGTAGCCACTCCACCAAAAATCAGCTTAAGGAAAAATCCCCAGAGGCCAAATTCATTCTGTCGAACACCTTGCATGCACTGTTGCTGTTCATATTTAGGAATATTCAGATTCAGTGTCGTTTTCGTTCGTCAGTTTCAATCACGCGTAGACAGTGCCCTTGGCACGTTCCTCGCCGCCTCTTCCTCCTGTCTGGAGCACCACACGTGCGCTTGGCGCCTTCCCGGCGTCGGCGGCGCCCTGGCCCGCCTGCGCCGGCGTATCTTGCGGCGGCCGAACCACCGTAGCGGCCGACAGAGAGCAGAACGGCGGCTCAACGCCGTTCGGCGCCGCCCAATCCTCCTGGTAGCTCCGCGTGGCCTCATGCACGCCAGCACACCCCCGTTGCACCGTCGCCGTGGCCCGGCAGGCACTGGGCACGCTCTCTGCCGCCGACGGGCCCGCGCCGCCCCGTTCCGTCGAGCTCCCCCTAAGCAACCGAATCCCGCTGAGGTTAGCGCCTGAATGGAACCAGGGAACATCCACGACGACGCCCAACTCCCTAATCTTCCCCGACCAAGCACTGCGCCGCCGTAACCTTCACCGGAGATCCACGTTCACGGCCACCGCCTCGGATCGCCTATAAAAAGGACCCCGAGCTCGCTCACGACCCCCACACCCTCACTGCACCTCTCCAAGACCCTGCCAAGCCACCAGGAGGACCTCGAGTAGGTCTCCTCCCCCGAATCCGGCCGCCCCGTTCCGCCTCGGCCTCCACCCCGATTCGCTCCGATGAGGCCGTCTCCGACGCCCAAACCCCGTGCGTTAACCCCTCTAGCTACCAGAAGTCTAACCCCCTCCTCAATTTGGCCTTCGCAGCTCCCTCCGACGAGGCCCTCGACCACCCGAACCGCCGTCCGCCGGAGCAAGGCTCGCCGTCGACGTGGTGCTCGCCGACCGCCACCACCACCACCAACCGATGCGGAAGGGCGCCCTGAACACGGAGGTACCCTCTGATCTCCCTGCCTCGCCGTGGATCGCCGCCGGCGACCACCGCGGCTCTCGGGCACCGACGAGCTTCGTTCCCCGTTTGAAAGTTTAAACCTGACGAGTGGGACCCGCCCGTCAGCCTCTCAGATCCTTTTAAACGAATCGTTTTCTGAAAACGCCTTTGGGCAAAATACGCTTTCCCCTCTGGGCTGGCGTATTCAAGACTGGAACGTTTTCTGTTTTTATAAGCTAGCCCCTGGAAACCTTCTGTTTCATTACAGATGAGTCCCTGGACAAAAACCTTTATAACTTTTAAACAGAAAAGTATTTTTGATTGATTTTTTTCTGTCCTCTTTAAAATTTTGTCTAGTTTTTTATCAGATTTATTTGAAAAATATTTGGAATACTTTTTGTGCACTTCTTGGTATTTACGATAGCACATATATTTTGTTTATACCGTAGATACCGAAGGAGGTGACGGGACCGCAAACTTCATCGAGCTAGGCTCCGACTACTCCGAACCAGGCAAGCATGTTTGAACTTTTGATATGATGAGTGTCTTGGCATGTTTTGCATTTAGTTAGTCTCATAGCATGTTGTTGAGCATACCGATGAACGTTATTTCCATGCATTGTTGAGGTAAGTGAGTTCGATGATCCATAAGTGGATGGATGTGAGTATGAATGGCCATGCGTTGGCATGAGGATGGGTAGGATGGCAGTGTTGTAGCATGTCAGTCTTATGCCAGACTATATGACTTCAGTGTCAACCCGTATCATTCCAGTTCCTTCCATTCTTCCTTCCCTGTACTACCACATGTTTTCCGTAAGGAATATGGCTTAGTAAGTTGTAAACCGCTTTCCTGGTACACACCAAAAAGGAGAGGCCGTGATGATAGTTCCATGGCCCTGGATTAAAGCCAGTCATCCGGTCAGGGGGCATGGGTGTTTCCGGTTGGGACAGAGAGGGGGGCACCCCTTAGAGCGCGCGTATATAAATTTGATCCCATGCTATTCGAGATTGTGATCTCCCCGTCTCAAAAGTTTTTCTTGGACGGTGTCTAGGATGATTCCTAGCATCGAGAGGTAGGATGGGTGTGTACTGGTTAGCTGTGTTTTCTTCCGAAAAAACCGTAAACGGAACTAGTCCTTCGTGACTACGGAAATCCGTTGGCTGTGGAAAAAAATTTGTACAAACTCTGCAGAGTCATATATTCCTTCGAATCATCTATTCCATGTCCAAGTTCGATATTAACTTATCCTGACCAAATGTCAGTTTTGATGACATATTCCTGTGGATGGACTAACCCGTTTATTTTCATGAATTGAATGTTTATTATGAGTATTATTTACTTGTGAATAAAAGCCCTTTCTGCGATGTCGCTCAGACGTCCGACTGTGGCATTGTTATTTTCTTTCTAAAGCCCTTTCTGTGATGTCGCCCCGACGTCCGACTGTGGCATTTCTTTTAAAGCCCTTTATGTGGTGTCGCTAAGACGCCCGACTGTGGCATTTCTTTTAAAGCCCTTTCTGTGATGTCGCCCCGACGTCCGACTGTGGCATTTCTTTTAAAGCCCTTTATGTGGTGTCGCTAAGACGCCCGACTGTGGTATTTCTTTTAAAGCCCTTTCTTATTTGTTCACCTTTCGAGGCGTCGCTTCAGACACCCGATCGGTTTTCATTTATGTTTTGTTGGGATTTCAGGCGGACTACCGCCGTTTCCCTTTTACTTACTTCGTTATGCTAATTTTTGAATGTACATTGGTGAATTAATCATGACGCATTCATGCATGCATTTGTTATATCTTACGTCCAAACTGTCTTGCGAGTACTTTCAAAGTACTCACTGGCTTGTTGATTTGGCCAGATGCTGACGAAGGCGATCTCATGGATGAAGAATTTGATAGCGAGTCCGACGCCTAGAGGAGTCCCAGTCAGTCTCGTGCGACCCTGGATTTGGTCACTGTATTATATCCGCTTCCGCTACCAAATAAATTCATCGAGCCTCACCTCGACGATCGATGAGATGACAGTTTTAGAGTCTTGTATCTCTCTCCCCGCTGTGTTTTTCCACCGCCGCCCTATCCTCGAGTCAGTAGTATGCCTCCACAACACTGTGTCATGTCCGCCATTATGTATAATTATTGGCGTGCTTGTAATAATTTGGTTGAGCAACCGTAGTTCGACCCTGTAATATATTTTATTCTACTGGCTTATTGTATCAAGAATTTGTCTACCAGTGAGGAGGATTTCTCTCATACTGGACTCAAAAGATTGGTTTCTCAATAAATATTTTTATTGGAAAACCGGTCGTGACAAGCTTGGTACCAGAGCCAGGCTGACTGTAGGAAGCCACTAGGTGCGATCGCTAATTGGTTATTAGCATGATTGAGCCTTTTCATATTTTCTTGATTGTAGTCATTTTCTGTCAGTCAGCATAAATTTATGATCTGACCATGCAGAAGTTTTTCCTACTTTTGTAGATGGCCGACAACAGCTGCGAGTCTCAGACCTTCGCCAACGTGCCCGATGGGTTCGTCAAGCTTCTTTCCTTCATCGTTCAGGTCGCGATGGGGCCATCTGTGCGCCCAGTCTTCACACTCTGCCAGCACCGAGTCAACGACAGTCTGACCATGCACCAGGCTGCGGTGCAGTTCAAGGGAGGGCGTGGTGAGTTACGCCGCTTCCGGTTCTTGGGAAGAGCCATGCCTACGGAGAGGCATGCTATGCAGATGGCAGCCCGCGAGGCGATAGCTCGTCTCAGGGATGTCCTCCCCGTGATGAAGACTCGTCGTTACCGTTATCTTCCATGCCATGTGCCTTAGACCTGTCACTACGCATTCTCCTGCCCCAGAGGAGAACGAGACGAGGCTTTTGAGATGCTCATTGAGTATCTCCGGGCCCTGGAGGCAGCCTTCGATAACCTGGTGGACGACTTCGTGGCTGCCCGCATGGACTCAGTTCATGGCTGTGCTGCCAACAGGAGGGAGCTCCTACCCACCGCACCGCCACTGACTTTGGTCTCGTCCTCAGCATCTTATGCGCCTACTCGTCGCCTACCTTCTACCGATGAATTCAACCAAGTCATTGCGCCCACTCCAGCGCGCACTGCACCACCCTTCGCGCCCACTCCTGTTCGTGTTGTTCCGCCCCTGGCACCCGCTCCGTCCACTCTGCGCAAAACTACACGTATGGAGCCTATTAGCGAGGAGGAAGTCGAGTCCCCAGCCTCGCTATGCCTCACCCTCGGCAGGGCAAAGGAGGTCGTCAACATCCCCGCCTGAGTACGCTTAGCCGCCTTGTAATGTACCACTTTGTATGATATGTTTATATGTACATAGGTTGTGAGAAGTAGCCTGTTTGCGCATCATGTAGGATCTGGAGGAGTGCACTAGCCTAAATAACATGTCAGGATTATGTACGCATGTCCTGAGTGATGTATTGTATAATTACCGCCCGCGTGTAAGATATGTAATGAGCAGTCCTTCTCCGTGCGCAAATCGATTTGTTTTTCTTAAGTAAGCTTGGTTATTTAATTTTATTTGCCAGCTTTATGCATTTATGGAATTGTTTTTGCGACTCTTTCCTTTTTCTTATGGGTTTTACAAAATATATCCCCAGAGTGAAAAATGTCTCGTCCTTGGACTCGCTCCATGCCAACTCCACCAGAGGAAAATTATGATACACAACCCAGCAACCAGTTCACTCAGGGACAGTCAAGCCAACAGGGCAGTGAATCGGCACTTTCACAAATGTGCCGCCTTTATGAGCAGAGTCAGCAACAACATCGGGAAATGATGAACCAAGTCATCAACATGGGAAATCACCATGGACAGTACCAGCAGCATTCCAAGTTATCTGAGCTACAGAAGACACGTTCCCAAACATTTTCTCATACTGACAAGCCTCTTGAAGCCGAGGATTGGCTTCGAGATATGGATAGAAAATTAATTATTGCAAAATGTTCAGATCTCGAGAAAGTACTATATGCTCCGCACTATCTCACAGGAGCAGCTGCATCATGGTGGGAGAATTTTCTGCACACGCACCCCAACAAAAATGATATAACCAGGGATGATTTCAAGGAAGGTTTCCTTGGTGCACACATTCCCAAGAGTATTATGAAAATTAAGAAGAGAGAGTTCGATGACCTCAAACAAAGGAACATGACAGTGTCAAAATACAACGGTCAATTTACTCTATTGTCCCGCTACGCCAATGAAGAACGTATGACTGAAAGCAAGAAGATGGAGAAATTCCTTGACGGTCTGGCGCCCGCGCTTAAATGCCAACTGGTCGTTCACACTTTTCCAGATTTTAAGACACTAGTGGACAAAGCTATTACTCTGGAAAATGAGAGACGTAGCTTGGAAGATTTACGTAAGCGAAAAAGAGACCAGACTACTCTTGCACGCAACCACCGAAGCAGGACAGATTTTCAGAAAGGTGGGACACACAAACCTACAACAAACATCTCTCGCCCAACCAAGAATTTCCATGCAAGGGACAAAGAGTTCACATATCGCCCAGGAATTACTTGCTACGCTTGTGGAGAAGAAGGGCACTACGCCAAACAGTGCCCCAAGCCAAGGAACTCGACCCCGAAGCCAAACAATGGTGGAAATAATTCAGCGCCCAAGCGCAACAATTTCAACCCCAACAACAACCACAGGAAGGGTCATCTAAACCACGTGACCAAAGAAGAAGCACAAAATGCTCCGGATATCGTACTCGGTATGTTTCCTGTCAACACAATACCTGCAACGGTTTTGTTTGATTCTGGAGCTTCTCACTCATTCATTTCGAAAAGTTTTGCTTTGCAAAATAATTTTTCGATGTTTCCCTTGGAAAAATCCATGATCATCAAGTCCCCTGGGATTCAGCAAGTTACTCAGAGTTACTGTCAGAATGTGGTCATTGAGTTCGAAGGATTGAAATTTTACGCCAATCTTATTGTGTTGGAAAATAAAGGACTGGATGTCATCCTAGGGATGGACTGGTTAACCACCAACAAAGGTTTTATTGACTGTTTCAACCGGACCGTAATTCTCACGCACCACCACGGGAAGACAATAAGAGTATCAGCCAAGGAAAGAAAAATACCCCGGCAGCCAAGATTGAATAAGGTGGACGTTTCTGAGTTAAGCAAGGTTCCAGTGGTATGTGAATTTCCAGATGTATTTCTCGAAGAACTACCAGGCATGCCACAAGGCCGAGAAATAGAATTCAGCATTGAGCTAGCACCAGGAACCACCCCCATATACAACAAACCATACAGAATGGCACCATCCGAGTTGATTGAGTTGAAGAAACAAATAAAGGAATTACTGGACAAGGGATACATTCGAGCTAGCTCCTCACCTTGGGGATCACCAATTTTATTTGCCAAAAAGAAGGATCGAACACTAAGATTGTGCATAGACTACCGAGCACTTAACATGGTCACAGTCAAGAACAAATACCCGATGCCACGAATAAATGATTTATTTGACCAGCTCGCTCAGGCCAAGGTATTCTCAAAGATTGACTTAAGGTCAGGATACCATCAATTAAAAGTGCGAACAGAAGATATCCCCAAAACAGCCTTCACCTCCAGATATGGACTATATGAGTTCACAGTTATGCCTTTTGGATTAACAAACGCCCCCGCATTTTTTGTTCACCTCATGAACAAAGTATTTATGAAGTTTATGGACAAGTTCGTTGTGGTATTTATCGATGATATTCTGATATACTCCAAAACACCAGAAGAGCACGCGGAACATCTCAGGATTGTGCTAGGAGAACTCAGGAAACATCAATTGTATGCCAAGTTCAGCAAGTGCGAATTTTGGCTAAGACAAGTAGGCTTTCTAGGTCACGTGCTGACCCAAGACGGTATCGCAGTGGACCCGGAGAAAGTTAGGGCCATACTTGACTGGAAGGCACCAGCCAGCGTAACGTACATACGAAGTTTCTTGGGAATGGCAGGATATTACCGCAGATTTATTGAAGGATTCTCCACCCTAGCCAAGCCAATGATGCAGTTGCTCAAGAAGGACAAAAAGTTTGAACGGACAGAAGCCTGCGAAAAAAGTTTCCAAGAGTTAAAACGGAAATTAACCACAGCATCGGTATTAATTATGCCAGACATACACAAAAACTTTGAGGTGTACTGTGACGCATCCCGAAAAGGTCTCGGGTGCATGTTGATGCAAGAAGGCAAGGTTGTCGCATACGCTTCCCGACAACTCCGCAAGCATGAGGAAAATTATCCCACTCATGACTTAGAAATGGCAGCAGTCATTCATGCACTTAAGGAATGGAGGCATTTCTTACTTGGGAATCGATGTGAAATATACACGGACCATAAAAGTCTCGAATATATTTTCACACAGCCAGAACTAAACTTATGGCAACGACGCTGGTTGGAATTGGTAAAGGATTATGATGTTGGTATCCACTATCATCCAGGGAAAGCAAATGTAGTGGCCGATGCTCTTAGTCGGAACCCCAGCTCCGACGAAAACAGTCTGCAAAGCTTGAGACCTGAATTCCAACAAGAATTTGCCAAACTCAACTTGTTAATGATCGCGGAAGGCACCATATCAAACTTGGAGGTAAAGCCCGACCTTGTAGAGAGAATTAAAGAAGCTCAGCCTGGTCACCCCAGCATTGAAGGAATTAAAAGAAATGTGAGTATGGGCAAGGCCTCGGAATTTGTCATAGGCGATGATGGAATATTACGGTACGGGGACAGACTCTGCGTGCCAAACATAGAGGACCTCAGACAGCAAATCCTAGCTGAAGCACACACCACTCCATATTCAATACACCCTGGAGGAACCAAAATGTATAAGGATATTCAGGAAAGATTTTGGTGGCACGGTATGAAGAGGGACATAGCCACATTCGTTGCATGTTGCGATTCTTGTCAACGCATAAAAGTTGAGCATCAAAAACCAGCCAGACTTCTGCAACCAAACAAAATACCTGAGTGGAAATGGGATGAAATAGGGATGGATTTTATTGTCGGACTACCTCGGTCACGACACGGGAATGATGCCATATGGGTCATCACCGATAGATTAACTAAGGTGGCACATTTCATTCCAGTTAAGACAACCTACAACACTCAGAAGCTTGCCAGGATTTATCTTTCCCGTATAGTTTGTCTGCATGGAGTCCCGAAGACTATAATATCCGACAGAGGCACTCAATTTGTCTCGAGATTCTGGGATCATTTACAACAGGCTCTGGGAACTCAATTGGCCTTCAGTACAGCCTACCATCCCCAGACTGATGGACAGACTGAATGCGTAAACCAAATTTTAGAAGACATGCTGAGAGCATGTGTCCTCACCTATGGAACCAGTTGGGAAGAAAGCCTCCCATATGCCGAGTTCGCATACAACAAAAGCTACCAGGCCAGCCTGCGAATGGCACCTTTTGAAGCCCTATACGGACGGAGGTGTCGTACCCCGCTAAATTGGTCAGAGACCGGAGACAGCCGTATCTTCGGCCCAGAGATGCTCAAAGAAGCCGAGGAAAAAGTCAAGCTAATCAGGGACCGACTCAAGACCGCTCAAAGCCGACAGAAGAGTTATTACGATCAGAAACATCTTGGGGTCAATTTTGAACCCGGTGAATTTGTGTACCTACGAGTATCACCTATGAGGGGACTGCAACGGTTTAAGATGAAAGGAAAGTTAGCACCAAGATTCATTGGACCATTCTGCATAGTGGCACGAAGAGGCACTGTAGCCTACCAGCTAGAGTTACCCGAAGACTTGTCCAACATTCACGACGTGTTCCACGTCTCTCAATTAAGGAAGTGCGTAAGCAAACCATAGAAGCAAGTGTCCCATGAGAACATTGACGTGCAGCCAGACCTCACTTATCGGGAACGCCCAGTAAAAATATTACAGGAGTCTGAAAGGAGAACCCGACAGAAGACCATCAAGTTTTTCAGAGTTCAGTGGAGCAATCACACCAGAAGTGAAGCAACTTGGGAAAGAGAGGATTTTCTTCGGAGAGAACATCCATACTTATTTAAGGATCAGCTGAAATCTCGGGGACGAGATTTTTCCTAAGGGGGTAGGTGTTGTGACACTCCAAAATTTTTATTTGGTTTTCAGCAAAAAAAAACTTTGTGAAAAGAGGCCATTTAAAATTTTCCAGAAAACCTTCCTCTTAAAAACTTCCTTTTCTTTGGTAAGGATTTTATTTTTCTTCAAACTATGGTGTTTGATCTTTTGAAACTTCTTCTCTGTTGGTTCCCTCTCAAATTATTTTGGGAGTTTAATTTTTTTCTTTTAAAAATAAACTCTATGAAAATTTGGGATTTTCATATCTTGGAAACCACCCATGACTTTGTATTTTGCCCATGTGGTAAAACCCGTCCAAAACCTCCCCTCCTCCTTGTAATCAACCTAAGTTCTCTGTCCCAACTAATCCAAGCAAGTTTTGGATTTTATTCTAACTTTCTTTCCCCTCAAATCATTTCTGCAAATTATTTGGAGCCTGAGAGATTTTCAAAGCAAGTACCCTTTTGCATTTGAGTTTTGACCTCAAACCAACTCTCCTGGATGGTCCTTTGTACCCACAACCCAGAACCATCTTGATCCACTCCTCCTCTTTTCAAATTTTTCAAATTTCAGTCTCTGCAAGTTTGGACCAGATTTGCCAAATTTGGTGAAATTCATATCTACACTTCTCCAAAAATTTCACCAAAATTCAGGCAGCCTACTGGAGCAATGAGTAGCCACTCCACCAAAAATCAGCTCAAGGAAAAATCCCCAGAGGCCAAATTCATTCTGTCGAACACCTTGCATGCACTGTTGCTGTTCATATTCAGGAATATTCAGATTCAGTGTCGTTTTCGTTCGTCAGTTTCAATCACGCGTAGACAGTGCCCTTGGCACGTTCCTCGCCACCTCTTCCTCCTGTCTGGAGCACCACACGTGCGCTTGGCGCCTTCCCGGCGTCGGCGGCGCCCTGGCCCGCCTGCGCCGGCGTATCTTGCGGCGGCCGAACCACCGTAGCGGCCGACAGAGAGCAGAACGGCGGCTCAACGTCGTTCGGCGCCGCCCAATCCTCCTGGTAGCTCTGCGTGGCCTCATGCACACCAGCACACCCCCGTTGCACCGTCGCCGTGGCCCAGCAGGCACTGGGCAAGCTCTCTGCCGCCGACGGGCCTGCGCCGCCCCGTTCCGTCGAGCTCCCCCTAAGCAACCGAATCCCGCTGAGGTTAGCGCCTGAATGGAACCAGGGAACATCCACGACGATGCCCAACTCCCTAATCTTCCCCGACCAAGCACTGCGCCGCCGTAACCTTCACCGGAGATCCACGTTCACGGCCACCGCCTTGGATCGCCTATAAAAAGGACCCCGAGCTCGCTCACGACCCCCACACCCTCACTGCACCTCTCCAAGACCCAGCCAAGCCACCAGGAGGACCTCGAGGAGGTCTCCTCCCCCGACTCCGGCCGCCCCGTTCTGCCTCGGCCTCCACCCCGATTCGCTCCGGTGAGGCCGTCTCCGGCGCCCAAACCCCGTCCGTTACCCCCTCTAGCTACCAGAAGTCTAACCCCCTCCTCAATTTGGCCTTTGCAGCTCCCTCCGACGAGGCCCTCGACCACCCGAACCGCCGTCCGCCGGAGCAAGGCTCGCCGTCGACGTGGTGCTCGCCGACCGCCACCACCACCACCAACCGACGCAGAAGGGCGCCCTGAACACGGAGGTACCCTCCGATCTCCCTGCCTCGCCGTGGATCGCCGCCAGCGACCACCGCGGCTCTCGGGCGCCGACAAGCTTCGTCCCCCGTTTGAAAGTTTAAACCTGACGAGTGGGACCCGCCCGTCAGCCTCTCAGATCCTTTTAAACGAATCGTTTTCTGAAAACGCCTTCGGGCAAAATACGCTTTCCCCTCTGGGCTGGCGTATTCAAGACTGGAACGTTTTCTGTTTTTATAAGCTAGCCCCTGGAAACCTTCTGTTTCATTACAGATGAGTCCCTGGACAAAAACCTTTATAACTTTTAAACAGAAAAGTATTTTTGATTGATTCTTTTTCTGTCCTCTTTAAAATTTTGTCTAGTTTTTTATCAGATTTATTTGAAAAATATTTGGAATACTTTTTGTGCACCTCTTGGTATTTACGGTAGCGCATATATTTTCTTTATACCGTAGATACCGAAGGAGGTGACGGGACCGCAAACTTCACCGAGCTAGGCTCCGACTACTCCGAACCAGGCAAGCATGTTTGAACTTTTGATATTATCAGTGTCTTGGCATGTTTTGCATTTAATTAGTCTCATAGCATGTTGTTGAGCATACCGATGAACGTTATTTCCATGCATTGTTGAGGTAAGTGAGTTCGATGATCCATAAGTGGATGGATGTGAGTATGAATGGCCATGCGTTGGCATGAGGATGGGTAAGATGGCAGTGTTGTAGCATGCCAGTCTTATGCCAGACTATATGACTTCAGTGTCAACCCGTATCATTCCAGTTCCTTCCATTCTTCCTTCCCTGTACTACCACATGTTTTCCGCAAGGAATATGGCTTAGTAAGTTGTAAACCGCTTTCCTGGTACACACCAAAAAGGAGAGGCCGTGATGATGGTTCCATGGCCCTGGATTAAAGCCAGTCATCCGGTCAGGGGCATGGGTGTTTCCGGTTGGGACCGAGAGGGGGGCACCCCTTAGAGCGCGCGTATATAAATTTGATCCCATGCTATTCAAGATTGTGATCTCCCCGTCTCAAAAGTTTTTCTTGGACGGTGTCTAGGGTGATTCCTAGCATCGAGAGGTAGGATGGGTGTGTACTGGTTAGCTGTGTTTTCTTCCGGAAAAACCGTAAACGGAACTAGTCCTTCGTGACTACGGAAATCCGTTGGCTGTGGAAAAAAATTTTGTACAAACTCTACAGAGTCATATATTCCTTCGAATCATCTATTCCATGTCCAAGTTCGATATTAACTTATCCTGACCAAATGTCAGTTTTGATGACAGAGACTCCGGTGAATCGCATGAGTGCTAAGTCCGGTTAAATGATTATTCCTGTGGATGGACTAACCCGTTTATTTTCATGAATTGAATATTTATTATGAGCATTATTTCCTTGTGAATAAAAGCCCTTTCTGCGATGTCGCTCAGACGTCCGACTGTGGCATTGTTATTACTTACTTTCAATAAAAGCGCCCTTTCTGTGATGTCGCCGACGTCCGACTGTGGCATTTCTTTTAAAGCCCTTTATGTGGTGTCGCTAAGACGCCCGACTGTGGCATTTCTTTTAAAGCCCTTTCTGTGATGTCGCCCCGACGTCCGACTGTGGCATTTCTTTTAAAGCCCTTTATGTGGTGTCGCTAAGACGCCCGACTGTGGTATTTCTTTTAAAGCCCTTTTCTGTTATGTCGCCCCGACGTTCGACTGTGGCATTGCTTTTAAAGCCCTTTATGTGGTGTCGCTAAGATGCCCGACTGTGGCATCATTTCCTTATATTTATTTGTTCACCTTTTGAGGCGTCGCTTCAGACACCCGATCGGTTTTCATTTATGTTTTGTTGGGATTTCAGGCGGACTACCGCCGTTTCCCTTTTACTTACTTCGTTATGCTAATTTTTGAATGTACATTGGTGAATTAATCATGACGCATTCATGCATGCATTTGTTATATCTTACGTCTGAACTGTCTTGCGAGTACTTTCAAAGTACTCACTGGCTTGTTGATTTGGCCAGATGCTGACGAAGGCGATCTCATGGATGAAGAATTTGATAGCGAGTCCGACGCCTAGAGGAGTCCCAGTCAGTCTCGTGCGACCCTGGATTTGGTCACTGTATTATATCCGCTTCCGCTACCAAATAAATTCATCGAGCCTCACCTCGACGCTCGATGAGATGACAGTTTTAGAGTCTTGTATCTCTCTCCGCGCTGTGTTTTTCCACCACCGCCCTATCCTCGAGTCAGTAGTATGCCTCCACACCACTGTGTCATGTCCGCCATTATGTATAATTATTGGCGTGCTTGTAATAATTTGGTTGAGCAACCGTAGTTTGACCCTGTAATATATTTTATGCTACTGGCTTATTGTATCAAGAATTTGTCTACCAGTGAGGAGGATTTCTCTCATACTGGACTCAAAAGATTGGTTTCTCAATAAATATTTTTATTGGAAAACCGGTCGTGACACGACGCCGGCTCCCAAGCCTGTGCGCATCTTGGAGCCGTCGAAATGCATCCGCCAATGGGTGGAGTCAGGCGCTGGAGGTAGGTATTGGGTCTCGGCCCAGTCGACGAGGAAGTCGGCCAGTGGTTGTGACTTGATAGCGGTGCGGGGCTGGTAGTGGATGGTGTAAGGAGCCAGCTCTATGGCCCACTTGGCCACTCGGCCAGAAGCATCTCGGCTACCAATGATCTCGGCAAGTGGGGCCGTGCAGACCACCGTGATTGGATGCTCTTGAAAGTAAGGCTTCAATTTCTTGGTAGCAAAGTGTACGCCATAGCACATCTTCTGGTAGTGGGGGTAGTTCTGCTTGGAGGTCGATAGTACCTCGCTCAGGTAATATACCGGTCTCTGGATAGGTAGTGCCTTGCCTTCCTCCTTGCGTTCCACTACAATGACCGTGCTGACTACCCGGCTAGTGGCGACGATGTACCGGAGCATAGGTTCCTTGGAAGTCGGAGCCGCCAGGACGGGTGGAGTAGTCAGCATCTTCTTCAACTGGAGAAAAGCTTCGTCCGCCTTATGGTTCCACTCGAAAAAGGTGGTCTTCTTCATGAGTTGGTATAAGGGGATAGCTTTCTCGCCCAGCCGACTGATGAATCGGCTGATGGACACCAAGCAGCCGGTGAACTTCTGCACATCCAGCAGTCGGCTGGGTACCTCCATTCTCTCAATGGCCTTGATCTTTACTGGGTTGCATTCTATGCCGCGTTCAGAGACCAGGAAGGCAAGGAGCTGGCCGGCTGGTACTCCGAAGACACACTTCTCGGGGTTGAGCTTGATCTGGAATCGGCGCAGGTTCTCAAAAGTCTCCTTCAGGTCTTCCAGCAGTGTTCCGCGCTTTTCTGTCTTCACCACCACGTAGTCCACGTAGACATGGGCGTTCCTGCCAAGCTGCTTGAGGAGGCACTTCTGCATGCAATGCTGAAAGGTGGCACCAGCATTCCTTAAGCCGAACGTCATGGTGAGGTAGCAGAAGGCTCCAAACGGCGTGATGAAGGCGGTCTTCAGTCTGTCAGCCGGGTTCAGCTTGATCTGGTGATATCCTGAGTATGCATCCAAAAAACTCAACAGCTCGCATCCGGCGATGGAGTCTATCACCTGATCGATTCTTGGTAGAGCAAATGGGTCCTTGGGGCAGGCCTTGTTGAGGCTCGTGTAGTCAATACACATTCGCCACTGCTTGTTCTTCTTCAGTACTAGGACCGGATTTTCTAGCCATTCTGGAAAGAACACTTCCATAATGAAGCCGGCTGCTAGGAGTCGGGCTATCTCTTCTCCGACAACTCTTCTCTTCTCTTCCGATAGGCGGTGTAGGGGCTGCCTGACCGGCTTTGCATCAGGTTGGACGTGTAACTTGTGCTCGGCGAATTACGTCGGTACACCTGGCATGTCTTTGGGGGACCATGCGAAGATGTCCCGATTCTCAGGAGGAAATCGACGAGCTCACCTTCCTATTTGCTGTCGAGGTTTGCACCTACGACAGCGTACCTCTCTGGGTGCTCCGGATCCAAGGGTATCTTCTTTGTCTCTTTGGCCGGTTTGAACGAACCTTCAGCCTCCGACTCCTTCAGGTTGGGCGATACCTTTGGCTGCTTGCCGGCCATCGCCACCACTCGCTCAAGGAGTCGCTTCTCGGCCGCGATTACCAGGGACTCGGCCAGCCGACTGCTCTCAGCCGCGCAGGCAGACGACTTCCGATAGTCGCCGGCCACAGTCAGAATTCCCCTGGAACTGGGCATCTTCATCTTGAGGTAGGCGTAGTGGGGGACCGCCATGAACTTGGCCAAGGCGGGTCGGCCAAGTAGCGCATGGTATGGGCTCTCGAGGTCCACCACCTCAAACCAAACAGACTCTCTGCGGAAGTGATCTTTTTCTCCAAAGAGGACGTCCATCAGGATCTTGCCGATGGGTGAGCAGGAAAGCCCAGGAACAATGCCATGGAACACAGTCCGGCTGTTCTGGAGCTGTCTTTGCTTGATTCCTAACTTCTCCATGGTGTCCTTGTACAGGATATTGATGCTGCTGCCTCCGTCTATCAGAACTCGCGAGAAACGCGTGGCTCGTCTGTCCGTAGCAAAGGTGGCGTCTAGGACCAAGGCATAGGAGCCCGGACTCGGCATCACTTCTGGGTGGTCAGCCCTGCTCCAGGTGATGGGATTCTCAGACCAGTGCATGAACTCTGGCGTCTCCAATGCTACTGCATTCACCTCTTGTCGCTGCAGCCGCCTGCTGCGTCGATCATCAGCCACACTGGTAAACACCATGTAGGCTCCGTGCTCTTCAGGGTATTCGTCTTGTACTGCACCGACTGGCCTGACAGCCGGCTGCTGGGGCGGAGGCGGACACGGCTACCCAGCAGGCGGGGGAGGCAGGAGGCCGTCTCCCTTAGCGATCCTGGTGAGCCAGTAGCACTTCCGGGTGGTGTGATTCGACGGCTTCGCGCCGCTATGGAACTTACAAGGTCCATCCAGGGTCTGCTCATAGGAGAAGGTCGGCAACCAGTTTGGCTTGCCGCCTTTCTGTCGCTTGGGTGGAGGCTGCTCATCCGGCTGTTGGGCTTCAATAGTCGCGACCTGCCGGCTACTGGAAGCTGGCTGCGGGGCCTTGCGCTTGTGGTCGCCCTGCTGTTGTCGCCGGTTGGCGTCTGCCGCCGGAGTTCTTAGAGCTTGAGGGGCCACTTTGCCAGTTGTGCTGATTTGAATCTTCGCCTTCATGGAGGAGTCGGCCGTGGCGTACTTGTCCGCTATGATTAGCAGCTCGTCGAGGGTTTCTGGCTCGTCGCAGAGGAGCTTGTGCTTGAGGAGGGTGCCTTTTCTACACCCAGCTATGAAGTACTCGATGGCCTGCACCTCGTGCACGCCCTCACAGGAGTTCCGAAGCTCGGCCCAACGCGTGAGGTAATCGCGAGTCGACTCGTCGGGGCCTTGCACGCACAAGGAGAGCTGACGAGGCTTGGGAGGACGCTTGTACGTGCTGGTGAAGTTGCGGACGAATGCTTCGGTGAAGTTGACCCAGCTGTTGATGCTGCGGGGCTTTAGGTTGTTCAGCCATGTCCGGGTCGTGCCCTGGAGCATGAGCGGAACGTACTTTACGGCGACACGCTTGTTGCCGTTTGCTATGCTGACAGCCGTGGAGTAGTCAACTAGCCAGTCTTCCAGCTTCACGGAGCCGGTATACTTGGGCGTGTCTCTTGGGAGCGTGAACCCTCTGGGAAAGGGCTCGTCCCGAATGCGGGGCCCGAAACATGGCGGACCCAGCTCGTCTTCTTCTTCCAGCGCTAAGGATCGGTGAAGTCGGTCGATCTGGTGGCGGGCGTCATTCTCTCCAACTCCCTCTCGGCGGCCAAGGCGGTCGCCGAGAGTCGGATGGTCAACAGGCGGTGGGGAGACTCGCCTCTTCTTGCGGGGAGGGGGAGGCAGACAGTCGTCCCGTCATTCCACTGCTCTCGGGCGGCCGTCTCGGTCGTGCTCTATGGTAATGCGAGTCCGACTGTGGCTGACAGCCGGCTCCTTGTCTCTTCTTCCTCGGGCGCCGCCAGTCGGCGTCCGAGACATCGCGCCTTGATCTCGATGAAGGTCATCGTTTGGCCGCTGCGGTGCCTCCGTACGGCAGCCGGCCTCGTTCTACGTGGCGGCCGCGTCGAGGAGCCGCTGGACTCGCTCCATCATGAGGCGGCGTTCTTCACCCTCGAAATTGTCCAGCTCATCCGCCGCTGCCTGGGCGGCTCGGATGTTCTCCGCTGGTGTTGCGTACACAGGGCGGCTTACCCCAAACAGGTTGGCGATGGCTACGCCGCGCTGCCGGACCACGCCAAGGCGGCTGGGCCCCGCCGGGGCCGGCGAGCCGCCGACGGCGCGATCCATCTCCTGCTAGTAGGCTTCTGACAAGCGTCTCAAGCTAGCCAGCTTCTTCACGCCTTCAACGAGCTGAAGGCGGCGCGCCTCCAACGTCTCTGCGTCAGCGTCTTCCGGAATGGGCGCAGTTAGGTCTTGTAGCGCCGCATCGAGTGAGTCGTGCGCTCCTCCGCCGGGGAGCTCATCATGACTGATGACGAGCACCTCGGTGATGGTGCTTTCGTCGCTCTCCGCGCGAGGGAGAGGTTCGTCGTAGACCACCACATTGGTGGGGAATGCGTCGAGCGATGCGGTGTCGGAGTCGACCAGCATCGGGTCGGTGGAGCCTACGGACTCTAAGTCTACGGCAGGCTCGCCGGAAACGTGGAGCTGATCGAGGAGGCCCGCGAGGAGGCTCTCGGGGCCGCCCATGCCTGCGTTGGATGCAGGATCGTCGGAGAGGCGGACCTCGCCGACAAGTTCGGCCAGGCAGCTGGCTGTGCAGGCGATCTCAACGCCGCTTAGCGTGTCGGCGCAAACTCCGTCTGGCGTGCCTGGCTGGCTGCGCTCGTCAGGGAGAAAAAGGGTTCCCGTCCAGAACAGGTCTCCGGACGGCGGTGCACCATGCCCCACGGTGGGCGCCAAATGTCGGGGGTTGGGTGCGACATATGCCAAAGGATGGCTTATCATGATGGGGGCGAGTAGAACATCGTCGGTGCCTGGAAACGGGATGAGGCGAAGACATGCACGCCGGCGAATCTTACCCAGCTTCAGGGCTCTCCGGGGAGATAATACCCCTACTGCTGCTCTGCGGGGTCTCCGCATGATCACTATGGCAAAGTGTCTACACTGTTGCTCCTTGAGCTATTTTCTGGAGGTAGGAGAGGGCGAGGCTAGCTCTCTCCCTTCTATATGATCTGGTCTAGAGCTAATGGGTTCCAACCCTTTGCATGGGTGCCATGGGGGGTTTATATAGGCCTACCCCCAGGGGTACAATGGTAATCCGGCTGGACGCGGGCCCAGCCATCAGCGCCTCTGGCCTCCGTCTTCTCTGCCGACCGCTGGGGCCCGCCGGCTAGCGGGCCCCGCCGACTGGCCTGGTACGGAGCCGACAGGCCGCGTCCGCCGTGGGCGGGTCTTGTCGGCTGTTGATTACTGTAGCAATGCTTCTGATGACGCGGGCTTGATCATGAGGTCGTGGCAACAGCCCCGTCGCCTGGCGGACGATCACTATTGCCACTCCCCATCACATCTTGATTAATGGCGCGTGGGCCCCGGGGGAGGGCTCGGCCGACTCCCGGAGGCCGACTCCCAACGGGTTTGACTGGTGGTCCTCTTGCCGTCTCTTGGGGTCTCACTGACTGGTGGGACCCGCTGCCTCTAGGCCGTACAGACAAGCCGTCATGGGCGTAGGATTCGGTCCTGCGGGGCTGATGTTAGGGCCGGCATGGAAACAGTGTCACGCCGCACGAAGATCTTCCGGGATACGGCGTGCTGTGGCCATGCCTGCCCTTGGTAAGGGGCAGGGGCGGGCTTCATTGTTGCCACTCCCCTGCCCCGTCCCACTTGATGAGGTCGTGCGGGGTGTTGGAGTCGCAGGCCGACTCCCCAAAGCCGGCTTCTCTGGAAGTCGCCAGTCAGGAGTCGGCTTTCCCTGAAGTCGTCCCTGGGACTCAGCCGTGAGTGGTCAGTTGGCCATCCTGTCGTTGACTTCTGGACGGCGGCTCTTCGTCCTGGGGTCTTGAGGGGCGCAGCCTGCCCCGATGTCTTGAAAGGTTCTGGGGCTCGGGTTGGCCTACCCGTGGCCCATTACTCCGACACTTTGTTAATTTCTTCATCAGAAAACGGCAAAGAAAGCTCCTCAAGTCCTGGGATGGGCTGAATTAATTGGTTCAAATCAAAGCCCATATTGATCCCTTGGGCCTGGCCCATCCTAGTTTTGAATGAAGCCCAAAGAATTCCCGCCATCTGAGCGTGATCAGTCAGAGGATCACTCATGGAATTGGTCTTCAGACTGGAGATTGAATTCCTCCTCATGCGCTCCGATGCCATTGCATGAAAAAAATTTGAATTCTCCTCACCAACCTTTATATATCGAATAGTGCACCTCTGCTTCCAATAAATATAGTGAATTTTTAATAGATGTTCATAGTGGAACTTCACGATTTTCCTGAAATTGAATTCTGGCCTTGTTAAAGGTCTCACTTCCTCTAGTTGATCAAAGTGCAGAATCACCTTTGAGCAATCAACAGTAAGTTTTTTGATGTATGATAACTTTTTGCTCCAAATTTTCAAATCATACCGCAGCCTCTTAAATTTCTTTGTGATAACCGCAGAAGCAGATAGATCAGAGAATACCGGTGCATTCCAAGACTTGGTGACGCAATCCATGAACCCCGGCATATCAAACCAGAAATTTTCAAACCGAAAAGTCCTGGCCGCAGGAATGGTAGTGCCAATGGACACCACATAAGGCACATGATCAGAGGC
The DNA here is from genome assembly GCF_003073215.2 of Triticum urartu. Lineage (NCBI taxonomy): Eukaryota > Viridiplantae > Streptophyta > Magnoliopsida > Poales > Poaceae > Triticum > Triticum urartu. The sequence goes on from NC_053025.1 coordinate 583,093,462, forward strand.
AGTTCTGGCCAGTGGGTTAACCACAGAGTTCGGATAATGTGAAATCCAATCTGCAGTAGTAAAGAACCAATCAAGCTGCTCAAGCAGGGGGTTTTGTTGCATATTAGACCAGGTGAAGCTACGGCCTTTCAATGGCAGCTCCAAGAGACCCAGGTGACCAATTATTTCGTTGAAGAGAAAAATATCATTAATGTCACCACCCGGGAGGTTTCTGTTATCCACGAATCTGATGAAATTAAAGTCCCCCAACAATAGCCAATTTTCATCGGGAGGGATGTCTAGATGATAAAGTCAGCTAACAAAATCATTCCTAGGCTGACCCTCACAAGGCCCATATACAGAGGCTAAGGTCCATTTTTCGGAGTTCTGCAACGATTGGAAGGAAACCACAACACCAAATCTCTGAATATCAATAAGCTAGCCATGAAAGATCGAGGAGTTCCAAATGACTAAAATCCCACCAGAGGCTCCAACAGAAGGCAAGAACGTGAATTACTCAAACCTCCTAGGACAAAAGGATCTAATCATTCGAATATCAAAATTCTCGCATTTAGTTTCCTGTAGACAAAGTACAGAACATCTTCTCTCCTCAATCTTAGCACGGAAGTCACGCTGCCTAGCCTCAAAATTTAGCTCGCGCACGTTCCAACAAAGCACATTCCAGTTTCGATAATAAAAATTATCCATAAAAAACAACACTGAGGAATAGTTGCAGATCCAGCTGCTTAACAGCGTGGACAAGATCATAACAAAAGTGCCAACGGCAGTGACCAAGTAGTTCAGACAGGCACACAAACAGAAAGTACTAACATAAAACGAACACAAAACCAAAAGTGCCCAACTCTCCATCAAGCTTGTTGGAACGTCAATCATCATGTGGACCATCGTCTTCCTCAGTAGAACATGGAGAGGCCATAAGATTCTCGACCGATAGCTCAGATGGGTCAATACCCAGAGCCACTCCAATTGCCTGCATGGTGGGTATAGGCGTCGGGGGTGGGAGAGGAAGCTGACTTTGATCATCATCAAGACGAAGCTTCTTTGCCTTCGAGCGACGCAGGGGGCTGACCTCGGAGGGATTGTAGAAACTGGTTTCATGCCCGTCCTTTTGGCAGTACTGCGCATCATCCTTCTGGTGGAGAAGTCCAGAACTGGCTCCACAAGTGTGACAGAACGCCTAGAGTGAGCAGACTGACGTGGACGCTTGCCCAACGGCGTTGGAGTGACCGAAGTAAATTGAAAATCCTCCTGAGAAACCTGTGAAGGAGTGTGTGGAACCTGGGAACTGGAGCACGAGAAATCATCATATGGCAACTCTTCAATGACCACCGAAGAGTTGATTCCAGGATAGGGGACACATTGCTCGGTAGACCATAGCAGAAATTTCTGGTGTAGATCAGCCCACCCAAATTTAACTTGCAGCATCGTCACAGAAAACCCAGGCAGACAAGCTGGTATATCCCTGATGACAAATTCAGGCAGTAAAGACTTGAACGATCTCTCCCAGATCATTGCCGGCGGAAGAACTGGCCCATAAAAGACCCTAACCATGCCAAGATGAATTGGGTCCAACTGCACTATCGGTGGAGCTTGAAGAGGTTGCTGGACTTCAAGCATGTCCTCATCATCAGAAGAATCCATGGAAGGGTTTAAAATCATAGAATTTTTGTCTTGTGCAGGTTGAATCTCTTCATGCTGCTGAATAGGATGGACATGTTCTTCCCATGGACCCCATCCCTCATTGTGCTGCTCATTATGAGCCCACCCTGCCACATCATTCTGGCCTTGATTTGCGCCCGGAGGAACTGCATTCTAGCGAAGATCAGGGTATGGAGGCATTGCCCAAAACGGTTGTGGCACCTCAACTCCAGGCATCGGGTGGGGATTCCCATTAAAGGCATAGGATCTTCATCTGCTGGGATCATAGCACCAGCAAATTCTCCTGATAAAATATAACAGCCAGCAGACCATGACACCATGACCTCGCCCCAGTTGGCAAATTCCCTAAAGGTCACCGAGCGAGGGACTAGCGCATTATCAGGGAACGAGGCACGGACCAAAGATCTAACCTTGCGCCTGTCCGTGCTATTCCAGTAATGAAACTGCCCGAATGTGCCAACCATATCAGCAATGCATTGAGTATTTTTATAATCTAGAGGGATGCCGATGAACATCAGCCACCCTGTCCGTTGGCCATGAATAGCACGGAAACCCTCACCCTGATTATGTGGGATAAATCGGACAAAGAACTCATTGCCGTCATCATCAACACCTAAAGGAAACGGCGGGTGCAGAGTAAAAGAACCCCTGACAACTGGATCTTCCATCTCAAACAGACCGACTCCTTGGAACCAAGTTTGAGCAGAAATAACCGGAACATGCATCACCTGAACTAGGAAATCAAGAACCTGCTGAGGACGGACACCAACCAGCTCGGGAGGTGGGATCGGCTCCACAATGGCCACCATGTACTGCTCATGCGCTCGGGGTGGAGGAACGGTCAGTGTGTAGAAGGTGCGGGGCAGACGGTCCGCTCCGCCATCTTCAATGTCAAAACCCGTAGGGATGAAGCGATGTGGGTCAATCGCGTACACCGCCATTGGAGGCTGTGGAGTAGGAGCTGGACCGGAGCTGGAGGAAGTTTGGGTAGGCGAGGCAGGGCGGATAGGCGGTGATGGTGGCGGTGGAGAAGCAAAGGATGGGGTTTTCTCCGGAGTCGTTTGGCCTCGGGAAACTAGAGGGGCCCAGGAGGAAAGGAAGTCCTCTTTTCTGTCCCGCTTCCCAAAACCCAGCGATGGGACTTTAGGCACCCAGACGGACTCAGGCGGCTGGCCGGTGCAGTTTTTTTTAACGTGTCCCGAACGAAAACAATTGCGGCAGCGGACCTGATTCGTGCATGTCTCTGACGTGTGGCGCATAGCCAAACAATTCTGACATTCCCAATAAGTCGCAGCCATATCTTCAATCATATCGTCAAAACTTTGCAGATCCCGAATAATATCCTGAGCGGAAGAGGCTCTTGAGGCCAGGGGTGATGGGCTGCTACTTTCGTCATCAGACAGGCAGATGGGCTGGACCCTCGAGCCCAATTGAGGTGGAGAGTCCAAACCTTCCAAGGCAAAAACTAATCGACCACCCTAGGATCCAGGGTTTAAACGAGCAGGAGATAAACCCTTCGGGGAATGCGGGACTGTTCCAAACTGAATCGCTAGCCTTGCCGGCGGCGAGGTCGTCACCGGAGAAGACACATCCGCATCCTCATGGGACGAAACATGATAACCAGCTGCTCTAACCGTGGCCACCTCATCGATGGATGGGCCATAGCTATATCCCTTACATGTCGGGTATTGCATGAACGTGGCGAACGTAGCACGTTCCTTAGGAACAAATTTGGCCACGCGAGCACGGAGAGAGGATTTGGCCGGAGCATGTTGCATGGCCTCTAAACCAAGGCGAGCTCGTCTCTTAGAGGGACTAACTAAAACCCATTCCTCTTGGCATGTAGATTGCCAGAGGCTAAATTCTTTCTTCCAATCTGGGCCGCCATGACCCCAAAGGTGGAAGAAACACTTGAACTGATCACAAACAAAACTCCTTTGGTGCAGAATGAAAAAACCCACTTCCTTGCAAGAAACGTTGAATGAGAAAACTCCATGGTGGAGGAAAGATACCTTGAGATGTGAACAATATCCTCTGATGGCCACCTCAAGAGCGAACCCCACATTCTCTTCATCAAGTCGGAATGTATGCCGTGCAAAGGAGACCACCATAATGAAGTAGCCCGTGTCCGACGTGGGATGCACCGATCTGTTGAAGTTACGTTGGATCTCAGATGCAAACTTCATCCCCGGGGAGAAATCCAATCCCAGGGAGATTTCTGCATGGACCGCCATGAGGAAGATGACAACCAGAAGAGAGAGCGGGAGACGCCGGGAATGATGAGCCGATCAGATGGCAAAACCCACGGAGAGGTGTGGAGATCGCTGGCGGTGGTGGGTGGCTAGGGTTAGGGTGGCGGTGGAGAGGTGGGAGTCGCCATGTTCTCTCTTTTTGAGACTCTCGATGTCAAAATGTAACTATGTTGACAAACCCATGGGCCCCAACGTAAGTATAGCATTAGGAGGAAGTATTTTTTTCGATGAGGCACTTGCTTGCGTACGGCCATAGACCTGGTGGGTCCCGACTGTCCGCCTCTCCACGTACAGTCCTCTCCAGATTCCTCTCGTTTGTTCAACATGTTCACAACGGCAGACAGCGGCATCGCGGCGAGCGCACAAAGGTGCAGGAGAAGATCCGACCACCTGAGGAAGTGCCTTATTAGTAACGAAACAACTGAACTAGCCTAGTCGCCGAGTGACACTACCCGACAGCTGTTCCGCCCGGGTTCGATTCCACCTGTGCAGAGAAAATATCTCCAAATTTTTTGCCTCTGCCTTTATTGACATGTGGGTCCCAATTGTCATCTATGCACACCATGTCCAACACTTGCCAAAACTTCATCCCTCGTTTTCTCTGTTTTTCGCACACTCGACATTGTGTGGGCATCTTAAAAATAGCATATCTTTTTGATTATGCATCATATGAAGATGTGCTATGCATGAATGTTGATCAACATGATGTTAACTGGCTGGTAGTTCCAGTTTCGACCATGAATAAAACTTCCAGCATGATGTTAACACTGTTTGAAAAGGCCGTCTTAATATAAATGCTCTGCCTCTGAAAATTGCAGTTTCTTATTTGAAACTGAACTTGGAGTTTCTTATCTGAAACTGAAACTTGTAGTTTCTTCTCTAAGAATCACCTGTCAGTGACCGAAAGGCAGGGGAACCTCTCCTCTCCATCATCTCCATTCCAAAACCACCGTATCGCCTCTCCCACTTCTCTATTGCAAGACCACCGTCTCTCCCCCCATCTTCCAAAGCTAGCACCGGACCACTCAGAAGGACATCTATGGAGGGGATGCAGCAGCGAATCAGGCAGATCACCGGTGGCGACCAGGAAAAGTTAGCCAGGTTGAAGGAGATCCTTACTTGGTTTGACAATGAGTGGGAGATTTCGAGGACGGTGAGGGCCATGTGGCAATGTATGCGAAAGAGCGAGACAACGACGAGGAGGGCGGCGATGTACTCCTCGGCGGCAGTCCCGCCGCGGTCCTTCGAGTTCATCGAGTATCTCCTCTGGGCGATGGAGCAGACAGATTCGCCCGAGGTGAAAGTCAGGCGGAGGTGGTGGGCATATAGGTCGTAGGTCGAGCACCCAGAGGATAACGAATCGATCGAGTACGGTGTGCCGTTCGTGAGGGCGCAGAGCCAGCCGGAGCCACATGAGTATTCGTTCTCCCATCGCAAGAGGAGTCTGGATGGCGCGACGTCGCTTCCCCGCCATTCTCCACGGTTCCCTCGATGTTCGCCTCGTTTCAATGGCGTCGGTAGGGTTTAAGGTAAGCTTCGCACTAACCTAATCTTCCATCTTCTCATGCTTACAATCAGTGTGACAACTAATAAAAATCATGCTTACAATCAGTCTCCGAGTACTAGGCCAATCACCCTAAAATAGCTCTGGACCTTTGGGTCAAAGTTGTGACACTGTGTACAAATAAACAAAAATAGGTTGGTGCTTCTTTCAGAAAAGAGTACACCCCTAGAAAACTGCCAATATAAGCTACTAGTAATTTTTGAAGTCTAAGCTACTAGTATTTGGTTAGAGGATTTGCTGCCGAGAAAGATCCGTCCACAGTGAGCGCCACACATCCCACTAATGGTGGTGGATGCCAATGCTTAGATGGAGCAGGGTTGGTGTTGGTAATTTTTATTTGGCAAGCACAGGGAACACTTTTCATTTTCTCTCTATCTTCTGCAGTGGTCGGGCATTGAGTCTTACTCAACTTCACACCTTGTAACACAGGCAAGAACCCTTTCTTAGCTTGATCCATTTTGAACTTCTTCAAAACTTTATCAAGGTATGTGCTTTGTGAAAGTCCAATTAAGCATCTTGATCTATCTCTATAGATCTTGATGCCCAATATATAAGCAGCTTCACAGAGGTCTTTCATTGAAAAACTCTTATTCAAGTATTCTTTTATGCTATCCAGAAATTCTATATCATTTCCAATCAATAATAATGTCATCCACATATAATATTAGAAATGCTACAGAGCTCCCACTCACTTTCTTGTAAATACAGGCTTCTCCAAAAGTCTATATAAAACCATATGCTTTGATCACACTATCAAAACGTTTATTCCAACTCCGAGAGGCTTGCACTAGTCCATAAATGGACCGCTGGAGCTTGAACACTTTGTTAGCACCCTTTGGATCGATAAAACCTTCAGGTTGCATCATATACAACTCTTCTTCCAGAAATCCATTCAGGAATGCAGTCTTTACATCCATTTGCCAAATTTCATAATCATAAAATGTGGCAATTGCTAACATGATTCGGACGGACTTAAGCATCGCTACGGGTGAGAAGGTCTCATCGTAGTCAACTCCTAGAACTTGTCGAAAACCTTTCGCAACAAGTCGAGCTTTATAGACAGTAACGTTACCGTCAATATCAGTCTTCTTCTTGAAGATCCATTTATTCACGATGGCTTGCCGATCATCGGGAAAGTCAACCAAAGTCCACACTTTGTTCTCATACATGGATCCCATCTCAGATTTCATGGCCTCAAGCCATTTTGCAAAATCTGGGCTCATCATCGCTTCTTCATCATTCGTAGGTTCGTCATGGTCAAGTAACATGACCTCCAGAACCGGATTACCGTACCACTCTGGTGTGGATCTTACTCTGGTTGACCTACGAGGTTTAGTAGGAACTTGATCTAAAGTTTCATGATCATCATCATTGGCTTCCTCACTAATTGGTGTAGGTGTCACAGGAACCGGTTTCTGTGATGGACTACTTTCCAATAAGGGAGCAGGTACAGTTACCTCATCAAGTTCTACTTTTCTCCCACTCACTTCTTTCGAGAGAAACTCCCTCTCTAGAAAGGATCCATTCTTAGCAACAAATGTCTTGCCTTCGGATCTGTGATAGAAGGTGTACCCAACAGTCTCCTTTGGGTATCCTATGAAGACACATTTCTCTGATTTGAGTTCGAGCTTATTAGGTTGAAGCTTGTTCACATAAGCATCGCAGCCCCAAACTTTAAGAAATGACAACTTTGGTTTCTTGCCAAACCATAGTTCATAAGGCGTCGTCTCAACGGATTTAGATGGTGCCCTATTTAACGTGAATGTTGTCTCTAAAGCATAACCCCAAAACGATAGCGGTAAATCGATAAGAGACATCATAGATCGCACCATATCTAGTAAAGTACGATTACGATGTTCAGACACACCATTACGCTATGGTGTTCCGGGTGGCGTGAGTTGCGAAACTATGCTGCATTGTTTCAAATGAAGACCAAACTCGTAACTCAAATATTCTCCTCCATAATCAGATCATAGAAACTATATTTTCTTGTTACTATGATTTTCCACTTCACTCTGAAATTCTTTGAACTTTTCAAATGTTTCAGACTTATGTTTCATTAAGTAGATATACCCATATCTGCTCAAATCATCTATGAACGTGAGAAAATAATGATACCCGCCATGAGCCTCACCATTCATCGGACCACATACATCAGTATGTATGATTAGCAACAAATCTGTTGCTCGCTCCATAGTTCCGGAGAACGGTGTTTCATCTTGCCCATGAGGCATGGTTCGCAAGTACCAAGTGATTCATAATCAAGTGATTCCAAGAGTCCATCAGAATGGAGTTTCTTCATGCGCTTTACACCAATATGACCTAAATGGCAGTGCCACAAATAAGTTGCACTATCATTATCAACTCTGCATCTTTTGGCTTCAACATTATGAATATGTGTATCACTACTATCGAGATTCATTAAAAATAGAGCACTCTTCAAGGGTGCATTATCATAAAAGATATTACTCATATAAATAGAACAACCATTATTCTCTGATTTAAATGAATAACCGTCTCACCTCAAACAAGATCCAGATATAATGTTCATGCTCAACGCTGGCACCAAATAGCAATTATTCAGGTCTAAAACTAATCCCGAAGGTAGATGTAGAGGTAGCGTGCCGACGGCAATCACATCGACTTTGAACCATTTCCCACGCGCATCGTCACCTCGTCCTTAGCCAATCTTTGCTTAATCCGTAGTCCCTGTTTCGAGTTGCAAATATTAGCAACAAAACCAATATCAAATACCCAGGTGCTACTACGAGCTTTAGTAAGGTACACATCAATAACATGTATATCACATATACCTTTGTTCACCTTGCCATCCTTCTTATCCGCCAAATACTTGGGGCAGTTCCGCTTCCAGTGACCAGTCCCTTTGCAGTAGAAGCACTCAGTCTCAAGCTTAGGTCCAGACTTGGGTTTCTTCTCTTGAGCAGCAACCTGTTTGCTGTTCTTCTTGAAGTTCCCTTTCTTCTTCCATTTACCCTTTTTCTTGAAACCGGTGGTCTTGTTGACCATCAACACTTGATGCTCCTTCTTGATTTCTACCTCCGCAGCTTTTAGCATTGCGAAGAGCTCGGGAATTGTCTTATCCATCCCTTGCATATTATAGTTCATCACGAAGCTCTTTTAGCTTGGTGGCAGTGATTGAAGAACTCTGTCAATGACACTATCAACAGGAAGATTAACTCCTAGTCGAGTCAAGTGGTTATGGTACCCAGACATTCTGAGTATATGTTCATTGACAGAACTATTCTCCTCCATCTTGCAGCTGTAGAGCTTATTGGAGACTTCATATCTCCCAATCCGGGCATTTGCTTGAAATATTAACTTTAACTCCTGGAACATCTCATATGCTCCATGACGTTCAAAACGTCGTTGAAGTCCCGGTTCTAAGTCGTAAAGCATGGCACATTGAACTATCGAGTAGTCATCAGCTTTGCTCTGCCAGACGTTCATAACATCTGGCGTTTCTCCTGCAGCGGGTTTGGCACCTAGTGGTGCCTCCAGGACGTAATTCTTCTGTGTAGCAATGAGGATAATCCTCAAGTTACGGACCCAGTCCGTGTAATTGCTACCATCATCTTTCAACTTTGCCTTCTCAAGGAACGCATTAAAATTTAACGGAACAGCACGGGCCATCTATCTACAACAACATAGACAAGCAAAATATTATCAGGTACTAAGTTCATGATAAATTAAAGTTCAATTAATCATATTTAAGAACTCCCACGTAGATAGACATCCCTCTAATCATCTAAGTGATCACGTGATCCAAATCAACTAAACCATGATCGATCATCACGTGAAATGGAGTAGTTTTCAATGGTGAACATCACTATGTTGATCATATATACTATATGATTCATGCTCGACCTTTCGGTCTCAGTGTTCCGAGGCCATATCTGCATATGCTAGGCTCGTCAAGTTTAACCCTAGTATTTCTGCGTGTGCAAAACTGGCTTGCACCCATTGTATTTGAACGTAGAGCTTATCACACCCGATCATCACGTGGTGTCTCGACACGACGAACTTTGGCAGCGGTGCATACTCAGGGAGAACACTTGTACCTTGAATTTAGTGAGAGATCATCTTATAATGCTACCGTCAATCAAGAAGAATAAGATGCATAAAGGATAAACATCACATGCAATCAATATAAGTGATATGATATGGACATCATCATCTTGGGCCTTTAATCTCCATCTCCAAAGCACTCTCATGATCACCATCGTCACTGACGCGACACCTTGATCTCCATCGTAGCATCGTTGTCGTCTCGCCAAATATTGCTTCCACGACTATCGCTACCGTTTAGTGATAAAGTAAAGCAATTACAGGCGATTGCATTGCATACAATAAAGCGACAACCATATGGCTCCTACCAGTTGCCGATAACTCCATTACAAAGCATGATCATCTCATACAATATAATATAGCATTGATACGTCCATTCTGCATCATGCTTTTATATCGATATTTATTGCATTATGGGTTGTTGTTACACATTATGTCACAATACTTATGCCTATTCTCTCTTATTTTACAAGGTTTACATGAAGAGGGGGAATGCCGGCAGCTAAAATTCTGGGCTGGAAAAGGAGCAAATATTATAGACCTATTCTGCACATCTCCAAAAGTCCTGAAACTTCACGGGAGCATGTTTCAGAATATATAAAAAATATTGGGCAAAAGAAGTTCATGAGGGGGGCCACCCACCGTCCACGAGGGTAGGGGCGCGCCCTACCCCCTGGGTGCGCCCCCCTACCTTGTGGGCCCCCTGGTGGCCCTCTGATGCCCATCTTATGCTATATGAGGTCTTTCGTCTGAGAAAAAATAATAAGCAAGCTTTGGGGAAGAAACTCCGCCGCCACGAGGCGGAACCTTGGCGGAACCAATCTAGGGCTCCGGCAGAGCTGTTCTGCCGGGGAAACTTCCCTCTGGGAGGGGGAAATCATCACCATCGTCATCACCAACGACCCTCTCATCGGGTCAATATCCATAAACATCTTCACCACCACCATCTAATCTCAAACCCTCGTTCATCTCTTGTATCCAAACCTTAGATTGGTACCTGTGGGTTGCTAGTAGTGTTGATTACTCCTTGTAGTTGATGCCAGTTGGTTTACTTGGTGGAAGATCATATGTTCAGATCCATTATGCATATTAATACCCCTCTGATTATGAACATGAATATGCTTTGTGAGTAGTTATGTTTGTTCCTGAGGACATGGGAGAAGTCTTGCTATAAGTAGTCATGTGAATTTGGTATTCGTTCAATATTTTGATGAAATGTATGTTTTCATCCCTCTAGTGGTGTCATGTGAATGTCGACTACATGAGACTTCACCATTGTTTGGGCCTAGAGGGAGGCATTGGGAAGTAATAAGTAGATGATGGGTTGCTAGAGTGACAGAAGCTTAAACCCTAGTTTATGTGTTGCTTCATAAGGGGCTAATTTGGATCCATATGTTTCATGCTATGGTTAGGTTTAAATTAATACTTATGTTGTAGTTGTGGATGCTTGAAATGGGGGTTAATCATAAGTGGGATGCTTGTCCAAGTAAGGACAGCACCCAAGCACCGGTCAACCCACGTATCAGATTATCAAAGTACCGAATGCGAATCATATGAACGTGATGAAAACTAGCTTGACGATAATTCCCATGTGTCCTCGGGAGCGATTTCCTTCTTATAAGAGTTTGTCCAGGCTTGTCCTTTGCTACAAAAGGGATTGGGCCATCTTGCTGCACCTTATTTACTTTTATTACTTGCTACTCGTTACAAATTACCTTATCACAAAACTATCTATTACCGATAATTTCAGTGCTTGCAGAGAATACCTTACTGAAAACTTCTTATCATTTCCTTCTGCTCCTCGTTAGGTTCAACACTCTTACTTATTGAAAAGGCTACGATAGATCCCCTACACTTGTGGGTCATCGAGACTCTTTTCTGTCGTCGTTGCCGGGGAGTGAAGCGCCTTTGGTAGGTGGAATTTGGTAAGGAAAATTTTATATAGTGTGCTGAAATTTACTGTCACTTGTTACTATGGAACATAATCCTTTGAGGGGATTATTTGGGGTATCTTCACCCCGACCAGTAGAGCAAAGAGTTGCTCATCAACCTACTAAACCTACTGAAAATGTTTACTTTGAAATTCCCTCGGTTATGATAGAGAAACTGCTAGCTAATCCTTTTGTAGGAGATGGAACACTGCATCCTGATTTACACTTAATCTATGTGGATGAAGTTTTTGGATTATTTAAGCTTGCAGGTATGCCCGATGATGTTATCAATAAGAAGGTCTTCCCTTTATCTTTGAAGGGAGAGGCATTGACATGGTATAGGCTATGTGATGATATGGGACCATGGGACTACAAGCGATTGAAATTGGAATTTCATCAGAAGTTTTATCCTATGCATCTTGTTCATCGTGATCACAATTATATATATAATTTTTGGCCTCGCGAAGTAGAAAGCATCACTCAAGCTTGGGGGAGGCTTAAGTCAATGTTATATTCATGCCCCAATCATGAGCTCTCAAGAGAAATGATTATTCAAAAAAATTATGCTCGGCTTTCTCTCAGTAATCGCTCCATGCTCGATACTTCTTGTACTGGATCTTTTATGATGAAGACTATCGAATTCAAATGGGATTTATTGGAAATAATTAAACGCAACTCTGAAGATTGGGACCTCGACAAAGGTAAGGAGTCAGGTATAACATCTAAGTTTGATTGTGTTAAATCTTTTATGGATACCGATGTTTTCTGTCAATTTAGCACTAAATATGGACTTGACTCTGAGATAGTAGCTTCTTTTTGTGAATCCTTTGCTACACATGTTGATCTCCCTAAGGAGAAGTGGTTTAAATATAATCCTCCCATTGAAGTAAAAACAGCTGCACCTATTAAAGTTGAAGAAAAGACTATCACTTATGATGATCCTGTTGTTCCTGCTGCTTATATTGAGAAACCACCTTTCCCTGTTAGAATAAAGAATCATGCTAAAGCTTCAACTATGGTTAACAAAAGTAATATTAAGACAACTAAACCCCCTGAGCAAATTAAAGTTGAACCTAAGATTTCTATGGTTAAAGATCTCTTGGCCGATAATATTGATGGGCATGTTATTTACTTCTGCAATGAAGTTGCTAGAATCGCTAGACCTGATGCTAAAAATAAACATACACCTGTTGTAGGCATGCCTATTATTTCTGTTAAAATAGGAGATCATTGTTATCGTGGCTTATGTGATATGGGTGCTAGTGCAAGTGCAATACCTCATTCCTTATACGAAGAAATTATGCATGATATTGCACCTGCTGAGATAGAAGATATCGATGTTACCATTAAACTTGCCAATACAGATACTATTTCACTGATTGGGGTTGTTAGAGATGTTGAAGTCTTGTGTGGGAAAGTTAAATACCCTGCTGATTTTCTTGTTCTCTGTTCCCCACAAGATGACTTTTGTCCCATTATATTTGGTAGACCCTTCTTGAATACTGTTAATGCTAAGATAGACTACAATAAGGATATTGTTTCTGTTGGTTTAGGGGATATGTCTCATGAGTTTAATTTTGCTAAATTTCATAGACAACCTCATGATAAAGAATTGCCTAGTAAATATGAAATTATTGGTCTTGCTTCTATTGTCGTGCCCCCCCCCACTGATCCTTTAGAACAATATTTGCTAGACCATGAAAATGATATGTTCATGAATGAAAGAAGGGAAATAGATGAGGTATTCTTTAAGCAGGGACCTATTCTGGAACAGAACTTGCCTGTTGAAATCCTAGGGGATCCTCCTCCACCCAAGGGTGATCCCGTGTTTGAGCTTAAACCATTGCCTGATACTCTTAAATATGCTTATCTTGATGAAAAGAAGATATATCCTATTATTAGTGCTAACATTTCAGAGCATGAAGAAGAGAGATTATTGAAAACTCTAAAGAAGCATCGTGCTGCTATTGGATATACTCTTGATGATCTTAAGGGCATTAGTCCCACTCTATGTCAATACAAAATAAATTTGGAGAAAGATGCCAAACCAGTTATAGATCACCAACGACGGCTAAATCCTAAGATGAAAGAGGTGGTAAGAAAGGAAATATTAAAGCTCCTTGAAGCAGGTATAATTTATCCCGTTGCTGATAGTCAGTGGGTAAGCCCCGTCCATTGCGTCCCTAAGAAGGGAGGTATTACTGTCGTTCCTAATGATAAAGATGAATTGATTCCGCAAAGAATTATTACAGGTTATAGGATGGTAATTGATTTCCACAAATTAAATAAAGCTACTAAAAAGATCATTGCCCTTGGCCTTTCATTGATCAAATGCTAGAAATATTATCCAAACATACACATTTTTGCTTTCTAGATGGTTACTCTGGTTTCTCTCAAATACCTGTGTCAGCTGATGATCAAGAAAAGACTACTTTTACTTGCCCTTTCGGTACCTCTTCTTATAGACGTATGCCTTTTCGTTTATGTAATGCACCTGCTACCTTTCAAAGATGCATGATGGCTATATTCTATGACTTTTGTGAAAAGATCTGTGAAGATTTCATGGATGATTTCTCTGTTTATGGATCCTCTTTTGATGATTGCTTGAGCAACCTTGATCGAGTTTTGCAGAGATGTGAAGAAACTAACCTTGTCTTGAATTGGGAGAAGTGCCACTTTATGGTTAATGAAGGTATTGTATTGGGGCATAAAATTTCTGAAAGAGGTATTGAAGTTGTCAAAGCAAAAGTTGATGCTATTGAAAAGATGTCGTGTCCCAAGGACATCAAAGGTATAAGAAGTTTCCTTGGTCATACCGGTTTTTATAGGATCATTAAGAACTTCTAAAAAATTCCCGGCCTCTAACTAACCTATTACAAAAAGATATTCCTTTTGTCTTTGATGATGATTGTCTAGAAGCATTTGAAATACTTAAGAAAGCCTTGATTTCTGCACCTATTGTTCAGCCACCTAATTGGAATTTACCCTTTGAAATCATGTGTGATGCTAGTGATTATGTTGTAGGGGCGGTTCTAGGACAAAGAGTTGATAAGAAATTAAATGTTATTCAATATGCTAGTAAAATTCTAGACAATGCCCAGAGAAATTATGCTACTACTGAAAAGGAATTCTTAGCAGTTGTATTTGCTTGTGATAAGTTCAGACCTTATATTGTTGATTCTAAAGTAACTATTCACACTAATCATGCTGCTATTAAATATCTTATGGAAAATAAAGATGCTAAACCTAGAATTATTAGATGGGTTCTCCTGCTACAAGAATTTGATTTGCATATTATAGATAGAAAGGGAGCTGAGAATCCCGTTGCAGACAACTTGTCTAGGTTAGAAAATGTTCTTGGTGACCCACTCCCTATTAATGATAGCTTTCGAGATGAACAATTAGCTATCATAAATGCTTCTCGTACTGCTCCATGGTATGCTTATTATGCTAATTATATTGTTGCTAAGTTCATACCACCTAGTTTCACATACCTTCAAAAAGAAAAAAAATTCTATGATCTAAGACATTACTTCTGGGATGACCCACACCTTTATAAAGAAGGAGTAGGTGGTGTTATTAGACGTTGTATACCTGAGCATGAACATGAACAGATCCTACGCAAGTGTCACTCTGAAGCTTATGGAGGACACCATGCTGGAGATAGAACTGCACACAAGGTATTGCAATCCAGTTTTTATTGGCCTACTCTCTTCAAGGATGCCCGTAAGTTTGTCTTATCTTGTGATGAATGTCAAAGAATTGGTAATATTAGTAGATGTCAAGAAATGTCTATGAATTATTCACTTGTTGTTGAACCATTTGATGTTTGGGGCTTTGATTATATGGGACATTTTCCTTCCTCTAATGGGTATACACATATTTTAGTTGCTATTGATTACGTTACTTAGTGGGTAGAAGCTATTCCAACTAGTAGTGCTGATCATAACACCTCTATTAAGATGCATAAAGAAGTTATTTTTCCGAGGTTTGGAGTCCCTAAATACTTAATGACTGATGGTGGTTCACATTTTATTCATGGTACCTTTCGTAAAATGCTTGCTAAGTATGATGTTAATCATAGAATTGCATCTCCATATCACCCGCAGTCTAGTGGTCAAGTAGAACTTAGCAATAGAGAGCTTAAATTAATTTTGCAAAAGACTTTTAATAGATCTAGAAATAATTGGTCCAAGAAACTTGAATGGGCTTATAGAACTGCATACAAAAATCCTATGGGTATGTCTCCGTATAAAATGGTTTATGGTAAAGCATGTCACCTACCTCTTGAATTAGAACATAAGGCATATTGGGTTATTAAAGAGATCAACTATGACTTCAAACTTGCCGGTGAGAAGAGGCTTTTTGACATTAGCTCACTTGATGAATGGAGAACCCAGGCTTATGAAAATGCCAAGCTGTTTAAAGAAAAAGATAAAAGATGGCATGAAAAAAGGATACAAAAGCGTGAGTTTAATGTAGGTGATTATGTATTGCTATACAACTATCGTTTAAGATTTTTTGCAGGCAAACTTCTCTCTAAATGGGAAGGTCCTTACGTCATCGAGGAGGTCTATGTTCTGGTGCCATAAAAATCAACAACTTCGAAGGCACAAATCCGAAGGTGGTGAACGGTCAAAGAATCAAACATTATATCTCAGGTAATCCCATAAATGTTGAAACCAATATTATTGAAACCGTAACCCCGGAGGAATACATAAGGGACACTTTCCGGAATGTTTCAGACTCCGAAAAGGAATAGGTAGGTGGTACGGTAAGTAAACCGACTCCAAAACAGTTATAATGGCAATATTTCTCTGTTTTGGAATATAAAAAAATAGGAAAATAAGAAGCAGACCGGAAAGGACACGGGGCTTCCACGAGGGTGGAGGGCGTGCCCTACCCCCTGGGCATGCCCCCTGCCCCGTGGGCACCTCGTGTGCTCTCCGGACTCTGTCTTCTTGCATGATACTTCTTTTGGTCGGTAAAAATTCACTATATAATCTCCCAAAGGTTCTGACTATCGTATCACGCAAATATCTCTTGTCTTTATTTTGAGCTGTTTGCTGACGGATCTAGGTCGCCATGTCGTCTTCGAGTGCCCCCAAGGACAAGTTCTTCGAGAAGGTCATCAACCCCTACCTCGTGGAGGTGCTGCAACACCCTCAAACATTGAGATGCATGAGGGGTTGTTGCACATCCGCGATGTTGAGGGACCAAGGAGGACCGGAAGCACGGAGACAAGGCTCGAGGCCTTGGAGCAACAAGTTTTCAAGTGTCAGGAGATGGTGGAGCGTGGGCTCGACTCCAATCACATAATGATCACGGAGTTCACCAACAACCACAAGCTGGACGCCAAGGACATTGGGGAGGCCATCTTCAAGCTTCATGAGAAAATCGAGCGCCTCCAAGCCCAGATCTATGACCTGCAAAACCAAAACTGTGAGTATGAATATAGATTCAAGAGGATGAGTTTGGCTGCAGATTTGGGGATCCCGGAGACTCGATCATCCTTCTATGATGGTGAGCTTATGCCTTGGAAGATGGACGACAAGCCTACCTCATCAACAACTCCTTCATCACCACCTCCGAGGAAGGAAGCATAAACACATGGGTATGGGCACTCCCCTTGGCAACTGCCAAGCTTGGGGGAGTGCCCTAGTATCATATCACCATCACTTTTATCTTTACCATTTTTCTTAGTTCGATCCTTTTGATAATATCTTGATCTAGTAGAATAAAGTTTTAGTATGATCTAGTTGTGAGTTTAGCTTTATGATCTTCTTATGTAATCGAGTCCGTGAGCTATATATAATAAAGATTAGTGTTGAGTCAAGGGCTTGATTATTTTGCTATGATCCCAAGGGAATAAAATAAAAGAGAAGAAATAAAAAGAAACAAAGAGATCATATGGATCTTATGGAGAGTAATGAGCTAACATATAAAGAGTATGATGAATAAAAGTTGTTGAGAGTTGACAAACATAGTTTTGGTCATTTTTGCAATTAATAGGAAGTAATAAAGAAAGAGAGGTTTTCACATATAAATATACGATCTTGGACATCTTTTATAATTGTGAGCACTCATTAAAATATGACATGCTAAAGAGTTGACGTTGGACAAGGAAGACAACGTAATGGGTTATTTTTTCTTACATCTGAGATAAATTATATTGTCATGGATCATCCAACATGTTGAGCTTTCCTTTCCCTCTCTTTCTAGCCAATTTCTTTGCACCAAGTAGAGATACTACTTGTGCTTCCAAATATCCCTAAACCCAGTTTTGCCATGAGAGTCCACCATATCTACCTATGGATTGAGTAAGATCCATCAAGTAAGTTGTCATCGGTGCAAGCAATAAAAATTGCTCTCTAAATATGTATGACTTATTAATGTGGAGAAAATAAGCTTTATACGATCTTGTGATATGGAAAAATAAAAGCAACGGACTACATAATAAAGGTCCATATCACAAGTGGCCATATAAAGTGACGTTCTTTTGCATTAAGATTTCGTGCATCCAACCATAAAAGCGCATGACAACCTCTGCTTCCCTCTGCGAAGGGCCTATCTTTTATTCTTGTCTTATACTTCATGCAAAGAGTCATGGTGATATCCACCTTTCCTTTTTTACATTTTATCCTTTGGCAAGCACAGTGTGTTGAAAAGATCCTGATATATATAGCTAATTGGATGTGAGTTTTCATGAACTATTATTGTTGACATTACCCTTGAGGTAAAACGTTGGGAGGCAAAACTATAAGCCCCTATCTTTCTCTGTGCCCGATTAAAACTTCATACCCATAAATATTGCATGAGTGTTAGCAATTATGAAAGGCTAAAAGATGGTTGAGTATGTGGACTTGCTGAAAAGCTCTTATATTGACTCTTTCCTATGTTATGATAAATTGCAATTGCCTCAATGACTGAGATTAGAGTTTGTTGGTTCTCAATGAATTTTATGATTCATACTTGAAATTGTAATTGAATTGTTACTTTAGCATAAGAGATCATATGACAATATATATATATATGTTGTTGTTCTAAGAATGATCATGATGCCCTCACGTTCGTATCTTATTTTTATCGACACATCTATCTCTAAACATGTGGACATATTTTTCGATTTTGGCTTTCTCTTGAGGACAAGCGAGGTCTAAGCTTGGGGGAGCTGATACATCCATTTTGCATCATGCTTTTATATCGATATTTATTGCATTATGGGCTGTTGTTACACATTATGTCACAATACTTATGCCTATTCTCTCTTATTTTACAAGGTTTACATGAAGAGGGGGAATGCCGGAATCTGGAATTCTGGGCTGGAAAGGAGCAAATATTAGAGACCTATTCTGCACATCTCCAAAAGTCCTGAAACTTCACGGGAGCACGTTTCAGAATATATAAAAAATATTGGGCGAAAGAAGTCCCTAAGGGGGACACCCACCGTCCACGAGGGTGGGGGCGCGCCCTACCCCCCTGGGCGCGCCTCCTGTCTCGTGGGACTCCTGGTGGCCCTCCGATGCCCATCTTCTTCTATATGAGGTCTTTCGTCCGAGAAAAAATAATAAGCAAGATTTGGGGAAGAAACTCCGCCGCCACGAGGATGAACCTTGGCGGAACCAATCTAGGGCTCCGGCAGAGCTGTTCTGCCGGGGAAACTTCCCTCCGGGAGGGAGAAATCATCACCATCGTCATCACCAACGATCCTCTCATCGGGAGGGGGTCAATCTCCATCAACATCTTCACCAGCACCATCTCATCTCAAACCCTAGTTCATATCTTGTATCCAATGTTTGTATCCAAACCTCGGATTGGTACCTATGGGTTGCTAGTAGTGTTGATTACTCCTTGTAGTTGATGCTAGTTGGTTTACTTGGTGGAAGATCATATGTTCAGATCCATTATGCATATTAATACCCCTTTGATTATGAACATGAATATGCTTTCTGAGTAGTTACGTTTGTTCCTGAGGACATGGGAGAAGTTTTTCTATAAGTAGTCATGTGAATTTGGTATTCGTTCGATATTTTGATGAGATGTATGTTGGCATCCCTCTAGTGGTGTCATGTGAACATCGGCTACATGAAACTTCACCATTATTTGGGCCTAGAGGGAGGCATTGGGAAGTAATAAGTAGATGATGGGTTGCTTTGTAAGGGGCTAATTTGGATCCATATGTTTCATGCTATGGTTAGGTTTACCTTAATAATTCTGTTGTAGTTGCGGATGCTTGCAATGGGGTTTAATCATAAGTGGGATGCTTGTCCAAGTAAGGACAGCACCCAGGCACCGGTCCACCCACATATCAGATTATCAAAGTACCAAACGTGAATCGTATGAACGTGATGAAAACTAGCTTGACGATAATTCCCATGTGTCCTCAGGAGCGCTTTCCTTCTTATAAGAGTTTGTCCAGGCTTGTCCTTTGCTACAAAAGGGATTGGGCCATCTTGCTGCACCTTATTTACTTTTATTACTTGCTACTCATTACAAATTACCTTATCACAAAACTATCTGTTACCGATAATTTCAGTGCTTGCAGAGAATACCTTACTGAAAACTGCTTATCATTTCCTTCTGCTCCTCGTTGGGTTCGAAACTCTTACTTATCGAAAAGGCTACGATAGATCCCCTACACTTGTGGGTCATCAAGCATCATGCCTTGACCATATCACATCACAACATGCCCTTCAAAAACAAGTTATACGTCCTCTACTTTGTTGTTGCAAGTTTTACGTGGCTGCTACGGGATGAGCAAGAACCGTTCTTACCTACGCATCAAAACCACAATGATATTTTTTCAAGTTAATGATGTTTTAACCTTCAACAAGGACCGGGCGTAGTCACACTCAGTTCAACTAAAGTTGGAGAAACTGACACCCGCCAGCCACCTGTGTGCAAAGCATGTTGGTAGAACCAGTCTCGCGTGAGCGTACGTGTAATGTCGGTCCGGGCTGCTTCATCCAAGAATACCGCCAAACCAAAGTATGACATGCTGGTAAGAAGTATGACTTGTATCGCCCACAACTCACTTGTGTTCTCGTGCATATAACATCTACGCATAAACCTGGCTCGGATGCCACTGTTGGGGAACGTAGTAATTTCAAAATTTTCCTACGCACATGCAAGATCATGGTGATGCATAGCAACGAGAGGGAAGAGTATCATCCACGTACCCTCGTAGACCGTAAGCGGAAACGTTATGAGAATGCGGTTGATGTAGTCATGCGTCTTCACGATCCGACCGATCCAAGTACCGAACGCACGGCACCTCCCAGTTCAGCACATGTTCAGCTCGATGACGTCCCACGAACTCCGATCCAGTAGAGCTTCACAGGAGAGTTCTGTTAGCACGACGGTGTGATGACGGTGATGATGTTGCTACCGATGCAGGGCTTCACCTAAGCACCGCTACGATATGATCGAGGTGGATTATGGTGGAGGGGGGCACCACAAACGGCTTGGAACAATCAACTTGTGTGTCCTAAGGTGCCCCCCTGCCCCTGTATATAAAGGAGCAAGGGGGAGGCCGGCCGTCCCTTGCTAGGCGCGCCAGGAGGAGGAGTTCTCCTCCTAGTAGGAGTAGGAACCCCCTTTCCTACTCCTACTAGGAGGGGGAAAGGAAGGAGGAGAGGGAGAAGGAAAGGGGGTGCCGCCCCCCCTTCCCTAGTCCAATTCTGACCAGAGGGGGAGGGGGCACGGGGCCTGCCCTGGCCATCCCTCTCTGTCTCTCCACTAAGGCCCATGTGGCCCATTACTTCTCCCGGGGGTTCCGGTAACCCTCCGGCACTCCGGTTTTCTCCGAAATCACCCGGAACACTTCCGGTATCCGAATATAGTTGTCCAATATATCAATCTTTATGTCTCTACCATTTCGAGACTCCTCGTCATGTCTGTGATCACATCCGGGACTCCTAACTACCTTCGGTACATCAAATCACATAAACTCATAATACATATCGTCACCGAACTTTAAGCGTGCGGACCCTACGGGTTCGAGAACTATGTAGACATGATCGAGACACGTCTCTGTTCAATAACCAATAGCGGAACATGGATGCTCATATTGGTTCCTACATATTCTATGAAGATCTTTACTGGTCAAACCGCATAACAACATACGTTGTTCCCTTTGTCATCGGTATGTTACTTGCCCGAGATTCGATCATCGGTATCTCAATACCTAGCTCAATCTCGTTACCGGCAAGTCTCTTTACTCGTTCTGTAATGCATCATCCCGCAACTAACTCATTAGTAGCATTTCTTGCAAGTCTTATAGTGATGTGCATTACCGAGAAGGCCCAGAGATACCTCTCTGACAATCGGAGCGACAAATCCTAATCTCGATCTATGCCAACTCAACAAGTACCATCGGAGACACCTGTAGAGCACCTTTATAATCACCCAGTTACATTGTGATGTTTGGTAGCACACAAAGTGTTCCTCCGGTAATCGGGAGTTGCATAATCTCATAGTCATAGGAACATGTATAAGTCATGAAGAAAGCAATAGCAGTAAACTAAAACGATCAAGTGCTGAGCTAACGGAATGGGTCAAGTCAATCACATCATTCTCCTAATGATGTGATCCCATTTATCAAATGACAACTCATGTCTATGGTTAGGAAACATAACCATCTTTGATCAACGAGCTAGTCAAGTAGAGGCATACTAGTGACACTCTGTTTGTCTATGTATTCACACATGTATTATGTTTATGGTTAATACAATTCTAGCATGAATAATAAACATTTATCATAAAATAAGGAAATAAGTAATAACTTTATTATTGCCTCTAGGGCATATTTCCTTCAGCTAAAGGGGGTCCAACCAGCGACATTGAACTGGCCCGATCGGGCAAGGACTTGGTTCTTCGGACATGAGGGAACTTTGGACCTAGAAACAGGGAATTGTGTTATTATGAAAGCTCAACTTGAAACACCCATCATAAAGATTCAGGAAGCAATCAAGGAAGTGCAAGAAGGGAGGTTCCATCCCAACAGAGAGAAGGACGAGCTGTCAAAGGCCCTTGAGAATCTTGAACACCCTAGACGAACACGAGGCACATCAGGCTCCATTCTGTGGAAGCATGGGTTTCCTGACAGCACTAGTTATAGAAGTTGAGGGAGAAAGAAGAAAGAGGAAGTAGATTGGATGTAGAAGATGGAAGAAAGATTATGGCTGCATGAGAAGAAACTAGAGGCATATACCAGTCAGCGAGCTTCTCAGCAGCACAAAGATCCTCCATTCGATACTGCCCACGAAGCTACCCCACCATCTCAGCGGAAAAGCGGTGTGGCTTCCACGGAGCTTTTTCAGCCTGATATCACGACTCCTCGCTACCCCGTGGATGGTATCACGGAGAGGGAACATTGTGAGCTAATTGTGAAATGCCATAACCTAACCTTGAAGGTGGCGGTCGGCTATGTCCTGCCTCATCGACCTGATGGAACTTAACATCTTGCAGATAGGATGTCAAAACATTGTTTCCTCGACGATTTTCTTGAGGAAAGGTTGTATGTGATACAACCGGAAGGTTTTGTCAATCCTGAAAGATGCTAATAAGTATGCAGAGCTCCAACAATCCATCTAAGGACTGGAGTAAGCATCTTGGAGTTGGAATGTATGCTTTGATGATGATCAAAGATTTTGGGTGTATACAAAGTTTATGAGAAACTTGTATTTCCAAAGAAGTGAGTGGGAGCACTATAGAATTTCTGATGAATATATGTTGTTGACATATTGTTGATCAGAAATGACGTAGGATTTCTGGAAAGCATATAGGGTTATTTGAAAGTGTTTTTCAATGGAAAGCCTGGATTAAGCTACTTGAACATTGAGCATCAAGATCTATAATGATAGATCAAAACGCTTAATGGTACTTTCAAATGAGCACATACCTTGACATGATTTTGAAGGAGTTCGAAATGGATCGGCAAAGGAGTTCTTGGCTGTGTTATAAGGTGTGAACATTGAGTAAGACTCGAAACCTGACCGCGGCAGAATAGAGAGAAAGGACGAAGGTTGTCCCCTATGCTTTAGACGTAGGCTCTACAGTATGCTATGCTGAGTACCGCACCTGATGTGTGCCTTGCCACATATCTGGCAAGAGGGTACAAAGGTAGTCTAGGAGTAGATCACCAGATAGCGGTCTAAATTATCCTTAGCGGAATAAGGATATGTTTCTCGGTTATGGAGGTGATAAAGAGTTCGGCGTAAAGAGTTACGTCGATGCAAGCTTAACACCTATCCAGATAGCTCTGAGTAGAGATACCGGATACATATGATGGAGCAACAATTTAGAATAGCTCCAAGTAGAACAGTTATTTGAAATGGCTCCAAATGTAGCATAGTAGTTGCATCTACAAGATGACATAGAAATTTGCGAAGTACATACGGATCTGAATGTTGCAGACCCGTTGACTGAAACCTCTCTCACAAGCATAACATGATCAAACCCAGAACTCTTTGGGTGTTGGTCACATGGGGATGTGACCTTGAATGTTAATCACATATCGATGTGAACTGGATTATTGACTCTAGTGCAAGTGGGAGACTGTTGGAAATATGCCCTAGAGGCAATAATAAATTGGTTATTATTATATTTCCTTGTTCATGATAATCGTTTATTATCCATGCTAGAATTGTATTGATAGGAAACTTAGATACATGTGTGGATACATAGACAACACCATGTCCCTAGTAAGCCTCTAGTTGACTAGCTCGTTGATCAATAGATGGTTACGGTTTCCTGACCATGGACATTGGATGTCGTTGATAACGGGATCACATCATTAGGAGAATGATGTGATGGACAAGACCCAATCCTAAGCCTAGCACAAAGATCGTGTAGTTCGTATGCTAAACCTTTTCTAAATGTCAAGTATCATTTCCTTAGACCATGAGATTGTGCAACTCCCGGATACCGTAGGAATACTTTGGGTGTGCCAAATGTCACAACGTAACTGGGTGGCTATAAAGGTGCACTACGGGTATCTCCGAAAGTGTCTGTTGGGTTGGCACGAATCGAGACTGGGATTTGTCACTCCGTGTGACGGAGAGGTATCTCTGGGCCCACTCGGTTGGACATCATCATAATGTGCACAATGTGATCAAGGAGTTAATCACGGGATGATGTGTTATGGAACGAGTAAAGAGACTTGCCGGTAACGAGATTGAACAAGGTATCGAGATACCGACGATCGAATCTCAGGCAAGTACAATACCGCTAGACAAAGGGAATTGTATACGGGATTGATCGAATCCTCGACATCGTGGTTCATCCGATGACATCATCATGGAGCATGTGGGAGCCAGCATGGGTATCCAGATCCCGTTGTTGGTTATTGACCGGAGAGTCATCTCGGTCATGTCTGCATGTCTCCCGAACCCGTAGGGTCTACACACTTAAGGTTCGATGACGATAGGGTTATAAGGAATAGATATACGTGGTTACCGAATGTTGTTCGAAGTCCCGGATGAGATCCCGAATGTCACAAGGAGTTCCGGAATGGTCCGGAGGTAAAGATTTATATATGGGAAGTCCTGTTTTGGTCACCGGAAAAGTTTCGGGTTTTATCGGTAACGTACCGGGACCACCGGGAGGGTCCTGGGGGTCCACCAAGTGGGGCCAAAAGCCCCGGAGGGCTGCATGGGCCAAATGTGGGAGGGGACCAGCCCCAGGTGGGCTGGTGCACCCCCCCACAAGGGCCCAAGGCGCCTAAGGGGAGGAAGGGGGGCAAACCCTAAGGGCAGATGGGCCTTAGGGCCCATGCCTGGTGCGCCTCCCTCTCCCCCTCCACTTGGCCGCCACCAGATGGGATCTGGGCTGGCCGCCGCCCCTAGGGTGGAACCCTAGGTGGGGGCGCAGCCCCCTCCCTCTCCCCTATTTATAGTTGAGGTCTTTGGGGCTGCCAACACAGGAGTTTCTGACCTCTCCCTGGCGCAGCCCAACCTCTCTTTCTCCTCATATCTCGCGGTGCTTGGCGAAGCCCTGCTGGATCACCACGCTCCTCCACCACCACCACGCCGTTGTGCTGCTGCTGGATGGAGTCTTCCTCAACCTCTCCCTCTCTCCTTGCTGGATCAAGGCATGGGAGACATCACCGGGCTGTACGTGTGTTGAACGCGGAGGTGCGTCCGTTCGGCACTAGGATCTCCGGTGATTTGGATCACGACGAGTATGACTCCTTCAACCCCGCTCTCTTGAACGCTTCCGCTTAGCGATCTACAAGGGTATGTAGATGCACTCTCCTTCCCCTCGTTGTTGGTTTCTCCACAGATAGATCTTGGTGACACGTAGGAAAATTTTTAATTTCTGCTACGTTCCCCAACACTTAATACTCTAGATGCAGGCAGGAGTCAGTCGATGTGTGGAGTAATAGTAGTAGATGCAGAATCGTTTCGGTCTACTTGTTACGGAAGTGATGCCTATATTCATGATCATTGACTTAGATATCGTCATAACTTTGTGCTTTTCTATCAATTGCTCGTCAATTTCTAGGCGGTAATTTGTTCACCCACCGTAATAATTCCTTTCTTGAGAGAAACCTCTAGTGAAACCTATGGCCCCCGTGTCTATTTTCCATCATACAAGTTTCCGATCTACAATTCTAGTTTCCTATTTACTTTATTTTGCAATCTTTTACTTTCCGTTCCATAAACCAAAAATACCAAAAAATATTACTTTACCGTTTATCCATCTCTATCAGATCTCACTTTGCGAATAACCGTGAAGGGATTGGCAACCCCTTTGTCGCGTTGGTTGCAAGTTGGTGTTTGTTTGTGCAGGTATTCGGTGGCTTGTTGCGTAGTCTCCTACTGGATTGATACCTTGGTTCTCAAAACTGAGGGAAATACTTACGCTACTTTGCTGCATCGCCCTTTCCTCTTCAAGGGAAAACCAATGCAAGCTCCAGAGGTAGCAAGAAGGATTTCTGGCGTCATTGCCGGGGAGATCTACACCAAGCCAAGACATACCAAGTACCCATCATAAACTCTCATCTCTCGCATTACAATATTCGCCATTCGCCTCTCGTTTTCCTCTCCCCCACTTCTAAAATGATTTTCGAAAAGAGTCGCCTTTTTCTTCGCCTCTCTTTAGTTCGTCTTCTTCATTTGCTCCTTTTCCACCACCATGTTTGAAACTGGGGATGTTATCACTGGAAATCATGAGGAGAATCTTGAAACTTGCTCTTTGGATCCCAGAGTTGAAAAGCCTCCTAATTACAAAACTAAAATCTTTCGTATAGGATATGGTAATATTATAGGGAAAAGTATTATTCAAGAATTCTTTGATTGTACCGGATCCTTGCCTATTAATAAAATAACTATTCTTCTTGAGACAAATTGTTATTCTAATACTATTGTGATGATTGTTGAGAATTTAGAAAGAAAATTTGTGCATCTTCATCCTGCCTTGCAAACAGTGTTTTATGAACTCCCTAAAATCAATCACCCTATAGCTAAAAATATTGCCACTATTATTCTTATGTGTGAATTTGATTTTATAAAAGAGGCTAGGGATATTTTTGCTTTCTATAAAAAGGATGTTGAACACCCTCCAATCATCATCCTTCAAGATAAAGAAACTATGCGTAGTTTGGAATCTACGGATTATCAATCTTATAGTGAGAATCTTAGGAAAAGGGTTCCCCATTCTGAGATCTCTCAAGCTTTGTATCTTGAAACTTTTGAAGAATTTGATTGAATGACTAGAGGAATTTATGTAGGATTTAATAGGGATTGGTTGAATAAAATGATGAAGGAACCCGTTAGAAATGAGCTACATATTTTATATGATGATATTTACGGGGATGATCCCGATTGCAGGTTTATGAATGTTAAGATTACCAACCAAAGTCCCTTTCACGATATGTAACATCCCAATTTTCAATTTGGATACTATACATAGGTCATCATATGCATATCATATTTTATTTGCATTTTGGTTGTGATCCTAGAAATCTTAAGCAACTCAAGGACCCAAGGAGAGAGTTGGGGATTTCATAAATTTTCATATTTGAATTTTATCAAATTTGAAAAGAGGTTCAATTTGATTTTAATATTTTTCTCTCCAATTATTTCTAATTTTAAAATAAAAGAGAGAAGATAATATGACTTCTTCAAAAGAGAGGAATATTGGAGAAGAAGATTTAAAATCAAATTTATATTTTATTAGGATTTTATTTGCTATTTTATTTGAATTTAGAAAAAATATGCATTTTTGAAAATTAGATTTTTAGGCCAGAAAAATGTTCACTTTGTTCTAAATAATAGGTTTAGGCAGCGAAAATTGTTTTTGGTATTTTTAGATTTTTTATATTTTATTAGGATTTTTCTTCGAGCGAAATTTTATTTTAAAAAAATGCGGCCGAACTGGGCCGGCCCAGCAAGCGCCAGGCCACGGCCCAGCCGCCACCGCCTCTTCCCCGTCCCCGGGATGGACTCCCGCTCGCCGCTACCACCAAGTCCGGCTCGGCCATGCCTCGTCACCGCCTCGCCTCGCCCCCTCCTCCAAGGCCCCCCGGCCTCTTTAAATAGGGGCAAAGCACGGCGCCTCCTCCTCAAGCCGCCGCCGCCGCTCCAAGCAGCAGCGGCAGCCAGCTGCCACAAGCGCCGCCGCTCGCCGCCTCCCGCCGCCGACGCCGCCACCCCGCGTCGCGCCACTCCGCCCCGCAGCTGCGGTCGCCCCGCCGCCGGAGCTTCGCCGGAGCCGCCGCCGCCGGTTCTTCTCCGCGAACTGGTATAATCGCCGAAAACTGCCTTAGTTTTTTTTTGTTTTTAGTTTTTCCTTTTAGATCGGTTTTATTATTTAGGTTAGGTTAGTTAGCGAACGTTCGTTCGTTTAGATCTGAGAGTGAACGTTTTTGTTCGTTAGTTTCTGTTAGCGAACGTTCATTCAATAGGTTTTTCTTTTCATTTTTATTTTTGGCCAGGGACCTATCCACAATTAATTTTATCACAGATTAGTCCCTGATCTTCAATCCATCGCAACTTTTTGCTCGCTCGTCCATATCCAGTGAAACCAATGCCAAAATCTTCGTCTTGTTCCCCTCTTTCCAGATAACCAACTTGAACATGGTTTTGACAATCTAAAATTTGGTTGCAAGCAGATTTGAATTCGAACTTCTTTTGATCGTAGTTTGAGTTTCGTAGCTCTGATTCAATTGATTCTTTTTGCAAATCGAAGCTCTTCAGTTGAACTTTCAGTTTGGGTCTTTTTATTTGAGTTCTACCCTTGCATCTTGCTTGAGTGCTTATGTATGTTATTGTTTGTTCACGATAGAGTTTCCAGTGTGCAAAGCATCCTACTACGAGTCACTAGGGTTTTCATATCGTCAGCAAGGCAAGTAACACTTTGATCATACCCCTTTATTACCCAGTTTTATGCATTAGTTTCAATCCTTAAACACTGCATGGTTAGGACTTGAATACTTGTGGGTATTGGGAAGTAGTGATGAGATAGTACCTATTGTCTTTATTTCAAACCCTGGGAGTTACTTCTACGTTATGCTTATACTGCTATGTTATTACTCGTAGACGTGGTTTGGATTGAGTGATCCATGACATGTGTGAGAGTTTTATTAATGATTAAACTTAAGGTGGCTACTTTAACACACATCTGGGTGGATTGGTTGAGGCACCTTGGAGCACCCAGTGGTTGTCTTGGCACCTAGAGCAATCCAATGTTGTCCTGGGATATCCCGGAGTACCCGTGTGAGCATCCTACGGTTTGCCACCTAGGCTCAAAGGGATCATAAGATTATCCATGCTAGAAACTTCGGTGTGCATCCACAAGCCATTATGGGCTCTGGCATAGTTGAGTAAGTTGTGTGACCTCTTTCAGTGGTAGGCTAGCAAATGTAGGGGATATAGATGGTACTGTGATACATCTCCAATGTATCTATAATTTTTTATTGTTCCATGCTATTATATTATCTGTTTTGGATGTTAATGGGCTTTATTTTACACTTATATATTATTTTTGGGACTAACCTATTAACCGGAGGCCCAGCCCAAATCACTGTTTTTTTGCCTATTTCAGTGTTTCGTAGAAAAGGAATATCAAACGGAGTCCAAATGGAATGAAACCTTCGGGGACGTGATTTTTGGAACAAACGTGATCTAGAGGACTTGGAGTGGACGTCAAGCAATCAACAAGGCGGCCACGAGGCAGGGGGTGCGTCTACCGCCCCCCCCCCTAGGCGCGCCCTCCACCCGTGGGCCCCTCGTTGCTCCACCGACCTACTTCTTCCTCCTATATATATCCATATACCCCGCAAACATCCAGGAGCACCACGAAACCCTATTTCCACCGCCGCAACCTTCTGTACCCAAGAGATCCCATCTTGGGGCCTTTTCCGGAGCTCCGCCGGAGGGGGCATTCATCACGGATGGCCTCTACATCAACTCCATGGCCCCTCCGATGATGTGTGAGTGGTCTACCTCAGACCTTCGGGTCCATAGCTAGTAGCTAGATGGCTTCTTCTCTCTCTTTGGATCTCAATACAAAGTTCTCCTCGATTCTCTTGGAGATCTATTCGATGTAATCTTCTTTTGCGGTGTGTTTGTCGAGATCCGATGAATTGTGGGTTTATGATCAAGTTTATCTATGAACAATATTTGAATATTCTCTGAATTCTTTTATGTATGATTGGTTTATCTTTGCAAGTCTCTTCGAATTATCAGTTTGGTTTGGCCTACTAGATTGATCTTTCTTGCAATGGGAGAAGTGCTTAGCTTTGGGTTCAATCTTGAAGTGCTCGATCCCAGTGACAGAAAGGGAAACGACACGTATTGTATTATTGCCACCGAGGATAAAAAGATGGGGTTTACATCATATTGCATGAGTTTATCCCTCTACATCATGTCATCTTGCTTAAGGCGTTACTCTGTTCTTATGAACTTAATACTCTAGACGCATGCTGGATAGCGGTCGATGTGTGGAGTAATAGTAGTAGATGCAGAATCGTTTCAGTCTACTTGTCTCGGACGTGATGCCTATATACATGATCATGCCTAGATATTCTCATAATTATCCGCTTTTCTATCAATTGCTCGACAGTAATTTGTTCACCCACCGTAATACTTATGCTATCTTGAGAGAAGCCACTAGTGAAACCTATGGCCCCGGGGTCTATTTTCCATCATACAAGTTTCCAATCTACTTTATTTTGCAATCTTTACTTTCAATCTATATCATAAAAATACCAAAAATATTTATCTTATTATTATCATCTCTATCAGATCTCACTCTTGCAAGTGGCCGTGAAGGGATTGACAAACCCTTTATCGCGTTGGTTGCGAGGTTGTTATTTGTTTGTGTAGGTACGAGGTGACTCACGCGTGGTCTCCTACTGGATTGATACATTGGTTCTCAAAAACTGAGGGAAATACTTACGCTGCTTTACTGCACCACCCTTTCCTCTTCAAGGGAAAACCAACGCAGTGCTCAAGAGGTAGCAAGAAGGATTTTTGGCGCCATTGCCGGGGAGATCTACGCCAAGTCAAGACATACCAAGTACCCATCAGAACTCTTATCCGTCGCATTACATTATTTGCCATTTGCCACTCGTTTTCCTCTCCCCCACTTCACCCTTGCCGTTTTATTCCCCTCTTTTCCTTTCACCCTCTCTTTCCGTTCGCCTCTTTTTCGCTTGCTTCTTGTTTGCTTGTGTGTTGGATGGCTTGGTTGTCACGATGGCTCAAGATAATACTAAATTGTGTGACTTTACCAATACCAAAAAAATGATTTTATTAGCACTCTGATTGCTCCTCTTACCGATGCTGAATCTTGTGAAATTAATACTACTTTGCTGAATCTCGTCATGAAAGATCTGTTTTCTGGCCTTCCTAGTGAAGATGTTGCTACCCATCTAAACAACTTTGTTGATTTGTGTGATATGCAAAAGAAGAAAGATGTGTACAACGATATTGTTATACTTAAGCTATTTCCTTTTTCGCTTAGAGATCGTGCTAAAGCTTGATTTTCGTCTTTGCCTAAAAATAGTATTGATTCATGGAATATGTGCAAACATGCTTTTATCTCTAAGTATTTTCCTCCCGCTAAGATCATCTCTCTTAGAAACAATATTATGAATTTTAAGCAACTTGATCATGAACATATTGCACAATCTTGGTAGAGGATGAAATTAATGATACGTAATTGCCCTACACATGGTTTGAATTTATGGATGATTATACAAAAAATTTACGCTGGATTGAATTTTGCTTCCAGAAATCTTTTAGATTCGGCCGCGGGAGGCACTTTTATGGAAATAACTTTAGGAGAAGCTATCAAACTCCAAGATAATATTATGGTTAATTATTCTCAATGGCGCACTGAAAGATCTACTAGTAAAAAGGTGCATGCAATTGAAGAGATTAATGTTTTGAGTGGAAAGATGGATGAACTTATGAAATTGTTTGCTAATAAGAGTGCTCCTACTGATCCTAATGATATGCCTTTGTCTACTTTGATTGAGAATAATAATGAATCTATGGATGTGAATTTTGTTGGTAGGAACAATTTTGGTAATAACGCGTATAGAGGTAATTCTAATTCTAGGACGTTTCCTAGTAATTCCTCTAATAATTATGGTAATTACTACAACAATTATTATGGAAATTATGATAAGATGCCCTCTGATTTTGAATCTAGTATTAAAGAATTTATTACTTCGCAAAAGATTTTCAATGCTTTGATTGAAGAAAAATTGCTTAAGATTGATGAGTTGGCTAGGAACGTGGATAGAATTTCTCTTGATGTTGATTCTTTGAAACTTAGATCTATTCCACATAAGCATGATATCAATTATTCTCTCAAATCCATGAGAATTTCCATTGATGAGTGCAAAGAAAGAACCACTAGGATGCGTGCTAAGAAAGATTGCTTTGTGAAAGCGTGTTCTTCTAGTTTTCATGACAATAAAGATGAAGATCTAAAAGTAATTAATGTGTCCCCTATTAAATCCTTGTTTTGCAATATGAATCTTGATAATTATGGGACTAGAGATGAGTCAACTTTAGTTAGAAGGCGTCCCAAAAATTCGGAGTTTTTAGATCTTGATGCAAAAATTGGTAAAAGTGGGATTGAAGAGGTTAAAACTTTAGATAGCAATGAACCCACTATCTTGGATTTAAAGGAATTTAATTATGATAATTACTCTTTGATAGATTGTATTTCCTTGTTGCGATCCGTGCTAAATTCTCCTGATGCTTATAGTCAAAATAAAGCTTTTACTAAACATATCGTTGATGCTTTGATGCAATCTTATGAAGAAAACTTGAGTTGGAAGTTTCTATCCCTAGAAAACTTTATGATGAGTGGGAACCTACTATTCAAATTAAAATTAAAGATCATGAATGCTATGCTTTGTGTGATTTGGGTGCTAGTGTTTCCACGATTCCAAAAAAATTGTGTGATTTGCTAGGTTTCTGTGAATTTGATGATTGTTCTCTAAACTTGCACCTTGCGGATTCCACTATTAAGAAACCTATGGGAAAGATTAATGATGTTCTTATTGTTGCAAATACGAATTATGTGCCCATAGATTTCATTGTTCTTGATATAGATTGCAATCCTTCATGTCCTATTATTCTTGGTAGACCTTTCCTTAGAACAATTGGTGCAATTATTGATATGAAGGAAGGGAATATTAAATTCCAATTTCCATTAAGGAAAGGCATGGAACACTTCCCTAGAAAGAAAGTTAAATTACCATATGAATCTATTATGAGAGCCACTTATGGATTGCCTACCAAAGATGGCAATACTTAGATCTATCCTTGCTTTTCTGCGTAGCTAAGGGCGTTAAACGATAGCGCTTGTTGGGAGGCAACCCAATTTTATTTTTATTCCTTGCTTTTTGCTCCTGTTTAGTAATAAATAATTTATCTAGCCTCTGTTTCGGTTGTGCTTTTGTGTTTAATTAGTGTTTGTGCCAAGTAGAACAGTTGGGAAGACTTGGGGAAAGTCTTTTTGATCTTGCTGTAAAAAACAGAAACTTTAGCGCTCACGAGAATTTCTGCCATTTTTTATTGGAGAGTGCTATTTAGTTAATTATTTTTGAAGATGATTAATAGATAAATTACTCACGTCCAGAAATATATTTTAGAATTTTGGGGGTTCCATAAGTGGTCGAAACCTACAGATTACTACAGACTGTTCTGTTTTTGACAGATTCTGTTTTTCGTGTGTTGTTTGCTTATTTTGATGAATCTATGGCTAGTAATAGAGTTTATGAACCATAGAAAAGTTGTAATACAGTAGTTTTAACACCAATATAAATCAATAATGAGTTAATTACAGTACCTTGAAGTGGTGGTTTGTTTTCTTTTACTAACGGAGCTCAGGAAGATTTTCTTTTAAGTTTTGTGTTGTGAAGTTTTCAGGTTTTGGGTAAGGATTTGATGGATTATGGAACAAGGAGTGGCAAGAGCCTAAGATTGGGGATGCCCAAGGCACCCCAAGGTAAAATCCAAGGACACCAAAAAGCCTAAGCTTGGGGATGCCCCGGAAGGCATCCCCTCTTTCGTCTTCGTCTATCGGTAACTTTACTTGGAGCTATATTTTTATTCGCCACATGATATGTGTTTTGCTTGGAGCGTCATGTATGATTTGAGTCTTTGATTTTTAGTTTACCACAATAATCCTTGATGTAAACACCTTTTGGGAGAGACACACATGAATTGGAATTTATTAGAATACTCTATGTGCTTCACTTATATCTTTTGAGCTATATAGTGTTTGCTCTAGTGCTTCGCTTATATCTTTTAGAGCACGGCGGTGGTTTTGTTTTATAGAAATAATTGATCTCTCATGCTTCACTTATTTCATTTTGAGAGTCCTTTAGAATAGCATGGTAATTCACTTTGGTTATAAATTTTAAATGCTAAAAGAAGTTGGATGCTTGATAGATGGTTTTGAGATATAAAGCTGGTAATATTAGAAGTGAGCTAGTTGAGTAATTGTGAAATTGATGAATACTTGTGTTGAAGTTGGCAAGTCCCGTAGCATGCATGTATGGTGAACGTTATGTGACAAATTTGAAGCATGAGGTGTTCTTTGATTGCTTTCCTTATGAGTGGCGGTCGGGGACGAGTGATGGTCTTTTCCTACCAATCTATCCCCCTAGGAGCATGCGCGTAGTGCTTGGTTTTGATGACTTGTAGATTTTTGCAATAAGTATGCGAGTTCTTTATGACTAATGTTGAGTCCATGGATTATACGCACTCTCACCCTTCCACCATTGCTAGCCTCTTCGGTACCGTGCATTGCCCTTTCTCACCTTGAGAGTTGGTGCAAACTCGCCGGTGCATCCAAACCCCGTGATATGATACGCTCTATCACACATAAGCCTCCTTATATCTTCCTCAAAACAGCCACCATACCTACCTATTATGGCATTTCCATATCCATTCCGAGATATATTGCCATGCAACTTTCCACCGTTCCATTTATTATGACATGCATCATCATTGTCATATTGCTTTGCATGATCATGTAGTTGACATCGTATTTGTCGCAAAGCCACCGTTCATAATTTTTTCATACATGTCACTCTTGATTCATCGCAATCCCGATACACCGCCGGAGGCATTCACATAGAGTCATATTTTGTTCTAAGTATCGAGTTGTAATTCTTGAGTTGTAAGAAAATAAAAGTGTGATGATCATTATTAGAGCATTGTCCCATGTGAGGAAAGGACGATGGAGACTATGATTCCCCCA
This sequence comes from Triticum urartu, assembly GCF_003073215.2. Classification (NCBI taxonomy): domain Eukaryota; kingdom Viridiplantae; phylum Streptophyta; class Magnoliopsida; order Poales; family Poaceae; genus Triticum; species Triticum urartu. The sequence goes on from NC_053025.1 coordinate 583,128,690, forward strand.
CAAGTCGGGATGAGACTCCGGATGAAAAAAAGAAATAAAGGAGGCCCCAAAAAAAGAAGGCCCAAAAAAGAGAGAGAAAAAGAGAGAAGGGACAATGTTGCTATCCTTTTTCCACACTTGTGCTTCAAAGTAGCACCATGATCTTCATGATAGAGAGTCTCTTGTTTTGTCAATTTCATATACTAGTGGGAATTTTTCATTATAGATCTTGGCTTGTATATTCTAATGATGATGGGCTTCCTCAAATGCCCTAGGTCTTCGTGAGCAAGCGAGTTGGATGCACACCCACTTAGTTTCATTGATGAGCTTTCATATATTTATAGCTCTAGTGCATCCGTTGCATGGAAATCCCTACTCCTTGCATTGACATCAATTGGTGGGTGATGAAGCTATGCACCTAGGGTAGGGTCATAGGCCTGACCTAGACGCCATCCCCAAGGACCTCACCCTAAATCCAGAAGCATTCAAAGGGTACCATCATCCACTCGACCAGAGACATTCCACTCAGAAGAATCAATGTCACTCGACCATCATAGAAATCACTCGACAAACAGAAGATCTAAAGTCACTCTACACAGCAACGGTCGGGCGTTTACTCATAGACTTAACTATCATTTATAGCACTTTAATGCAGACGTTACCTGTAATGCTCCTTCTTTATGTACATTGAACCCTGCGTAACGGAGGGGAGCTGGGGTCCTGGCACACTCTATATAAGCCACCCCCCTCCTCCAGGACAGGGGTTCGCATCTTTTGTAAACTCGCACACGCATATAATCTAGTCGACCGCCTCAGGGCACCGAGACATAGGGTTGTTACTTCCTCCGAGAAGGGCATGAACTCGTAAACTCGTGTGTACAACTACTCCATATCTAGGATCTTGCCTCCTCATACCTACCCCCCATTCTACTGTCAGTCTTAGATCCACGACATTTGGCGCCCACCGTGGGGCAGGTGTCTTAGAAGTTTGTTGGAGAAGTTGCGATTTTTCCGATTCCCGTCATCATGGTTTCCGGCGAAGGATTGGCTGAAGGCCGCGAGATCCGTCTCGGCGCGCTTGTCTTCATCGCCGACGACTCCGCTTGGCTCCACGAGGCTCCACTCGACGTCGAGGCGCTCCCCGTCCGTGGGGCGACGCACTTCCGCGCATGCATCCGCGGCGTCCTTCTTCGGCAGCCGTCGACTCAGTATCAGTCGGGTCCTACGGCAACCTGCTTTCTGTTGTTCACTGGCGCCAGCAATCCGGTCGGTCGCGGCTTCAGCGGTGGGTGAGGCATGCAGTGGCCCGCCAATCAGCCACCCCACAAATCACGGCGATCGAGCCCGATGAAACTCTCTACGGCATATTCGATCTGTCGACTGGCTCCATCGAGACTGCATCCGAGTGTGACAGCAGCGACCCCGCGGCAGAAGTCTTGATGGTCAATGGACCACGCAGTCCTCCTGGCTTCACCCGTGAAGATGGTGGTGATGGTGTCGGCGACCCATCACATGTACATGAGGAGTACCGCCCTGAATCCCTCTCTTCGCAGCAGAGGGAAGAGCTTCGCCGCCGTAATATGGATGCACTTCACACTCCTATCATTGGAGAAACCCCCGAGGCCCAGGCCTTGGAGGAGGCGCGCCTGGCCAACTTGGCTGAGCGCACTCGACTGGAGAACCTCTAGCACGCACTCGATGAGCGTGCTCGGCAGCGGATTCCTAAGTCTAGTCAATGACAACTTTTTCCGCCTCCGACTCAGGTATACCAAACTCCGATCCAGAATCTCACAGCTGCAGCTCGAATAGCAGAGTCAATTCAACCTTCCCAGTCAGAAGTTGGTTGAGGTTTGATGCAGATCCGGGCTTTACTCCGGGAAGCAGGAGAGCAGAATACAGCAATATCTCAGTCGCGGAATAGGATTCATAGCAGATCTGTGGTGGCAGATACTGTCCAATCTGCTCACAGCCCAAGATCGCCTCCGCGGTGTGAGGGACGTGGGCACCAGCAAGATCAGTACAGGAACCGTGAGCGGTATGATCATCGACTCGACCACGATGGTCGTCTCCGAGTGCCCACGCCACCTCCGAGGAGTGGGTCATACGTGCCTCGGTGGCAAGATGACAGGTGCCCCCACAGCGGCGAACGAAGAATTCCGGTCGACCCTAGAGAGCCAGGCTTTGATGCAAGATCTATCCTCGTTCAAGGTCTGGTTGATAGGAACAGGGCTCATAGAGAAGGCCACGATAGAGATCATCCGACTGGAAGCAGGGTGCACGTTTCAGGACCCGAGTGTTTTAGCAGAGCCATCAGAGCAGCAGTGATTCCTCCCAACTTCAGGTTGGCGACTGGAGTCAGCAAGTTCACCGGTGAATCCAAGCCAGACACTTGGCTTGAGGACTACCGAGTGGTTGTGCAGATTGGTGGCGGCAATGACGATGTGGCTATGAAGCACCTTCCCTTGATGTTGGAGGGCTCAGCCAGGGCGTGGTTGAATCAGTTGGCTCCTGGTAGCATATATAGTTGGGAAGAACTTGCTCGAGTGTTTGTTAGAACCTTTGAAGGTACTTGCAAAAGACCGGCAGGGGTGACAGAATTGCAGTGTTGTGTTCAGAAACCGAATGAAACCTTGAGGGATTATATCCAGAGATGGAACACGTTACACCATACAGTGGAGAATGTGTCAGATCACCAAGCAATCTGTGCCTTCAAGGAAGGCGTTAAGTATCGGGAGTTGAATCTGAAATTCGGTCGGACAGGAGATATGACTTTGACTCGGATGATGGAGATTGCCACCAAATACGCTAACGGCGAAGAGGAAGACCGACTCCGGAGTGGCAAACACAAAACAGTCGCCCAAGAAACCGGAGGAGGGAATTCCAGTCAGAAACAGAAGCGAAAGGCCAAACCAGCTGCTCTTGGTGAAGCTTTAGTTGTTGCCCAAGGAAAGTTCAAAGGAAATCCCAAAGGGCCTTGGACTCCCAAAAAAGTTAAGGATAAAGATGGGAATGATGTGTTGGATCTATCGTGCCATATTCATACCAAAAAAGATGAAGAGGGGAACATCATTTACCCTAAACACACCACTTGACTGTGTCGTTTCCTGATCCAGCAGTTCCGAGAGAAACAACCCAAGGAGAAGGAAAAGGAGTCGGACGGGGGTGAAGATAGGGAAGAAGATGATGAGGGTTTTCCCAATGTCAATTCCACGCTGATGATTTTTGCTGATGTTGAAAGCAAAAGTCGGTTGAAAGTTATTAACAGAGGAGTAAACATGGTTGCTCCAGCAACACCCAGTTATCTGAAGTGATCCCAGACTGCCATCATATTCGACCAGTCGGACCATCCAGCACATATAGCCACCCCTGGGAGGCAAGCACTGGTGGTCGACCCAGTAGTCGAAGGCACTCGACTGACTAAAGTGCTGATGGATGGTGGCAGTGGCCTGAATATCCTTTATGCTGAAACCTTGAAGGGAATGGGCATTCTGATGCCCAAGCTTAGTGAAAGCAACATGAGTTTCCACGGCGTTATACCTGGCAAGAAGGCTCAGTCACTTGGCCAGATCACCCTTGATGTGGTTTTCGGTGATTCCAAGAATTACCGCAAGGAAAAGTTGACATTTGAGGTAGTGGATTTCAAGAGTTCTTACCATGCTATTCTGGGTAGGCCCGCTTATGCACGTTTTATGGCTCGACCATGTTACGTGTATCTCAAATTGAAGATGCCTGGTCCTAGAGGAGTAATCACTATCACTGGTAATTGGCAGAAGGCAGAAGAGTGCTTCCAAAAGGGCTCAAAAATTGCCGATGCACAAATGGCAGTAGTAGAACTGCAAGAATATCAGAAAAATGCAGATCTGAGTGATTTGCTGTGAGCCAAGAAGCCTGCCATAGATTCTACATTTCAGTCGTCCGGTGAAACGAAGTCGATTCATATTCACCCGACCGATCCCAATGCTGCTCCGACCCATATCTCAACAACACTCGACAGCAAATAGGAAGAAGTGCTCATCCAGTTCCTCCGTGAGAACTGGGACATCTTTGCATGGAAACCTTCTGACATGCCGGGTGTACCCAGGGGACTGGCTGAGCATCGTTTGCGAGTCGACCCAAAAGTAAAACCAGTCAAGGAACATCTCCGATGGTCCGCCGTCCAGAAGAGAAAAGCAATTGGCGAGGAAGTGGCTCAGCTCCTGACAGCTGAGTTCATCCGAGAGATTTACCACTCTGAGTGGCTCGCCAATTTTGCCATGGTCCCCAAGAAGGACGATTCACTTCGCATGTGCATTGACTTCAAGCATATCAATCGGGCCTGCCCGAAAGATCATTTTCCTCTCCCCCGCATCGACCAAATCGTCGACTCAACTGCGGGTTGTGAGCGTTTGTCTTTTTTGGACGCCTATTCTGTGTACCATCAGATCCGACTATATGGACCTGATGAGATAAAAACGGCTTTCATCACTCCATTCGGATGCTTCTGTTATGTCACCATGCCATTCAGCTTGAAGAACGCCGGAGCCACATTCATGAGGATGATCCAAAAGTGTCTGCTCACTCAAATCAGTCGGAATGTGGAAGCATACATGGATGACATTGTGGTCAAGTCATGTAAAGGTTCTGACCTGCTGGCTGACCTTGCTGAAACCTTTGCCAATCTCAGAAGATATGATATCAAGCTTAATCCATCAAAGTGCACATTCGGAGTTCCTGGTGGAAAGTTACTCGGTTTCCTTGTTTCCGAACGAGGGATCGACGCTAACCCAGAGAAAGTTGGTGCTATACTTCGGAACGCCATGTGCGTGTGCACGATGTCCAGAAACTTACTGGTTGTTTGGCCGCCTTGAGTCGATTCATTTCTCGCCTTGATGAAAAGGCATTGCCTCTTTACCGACTGATGAAGAAGTCTGATAAGTTTGAGTGGACTCCTGAAGCTGATGCAGCATTTGCAGAGCTCAAAGCCCTGCTTTCCACCCAGCCGGTGCTTGCTACACCAATCAGCAAAGAGCCTTTACTGCTTTATATTGCAGCCACTGGACAAGTTGTCAGTACAGTACTCACGGTCGAGCGGGAGGAAGAAGGAAAAGCCTATAAAGTTCAGCGCCCAGTATATTATGTTTCTGAAGTTCTGACTCCATCAAAGCAAAGATATCCACATTATTAGAATCTTTTTTATGGGATTTACATGACCATGAAGAAGGTTGCACACTATTTCTTTGATCATTCCATTACATTCGTCGGCGACGCTCCATTATCAGAGATTCTGAACAACAGAGATGCAACTGGTCGAGTGGCAAAGTGGGCGATTGAACTCCTTCCCCTGGACATCAAATTTGAGGCAAAGAAAGCTATCAAGTCCCAAGCAATAGCTGATTTCCTCACCGAGTGGATCGAACAGCAACTTCCGGCCCAAATTCACTCGGAGCATTGGACCATGTTCTTCGATGGATCCAAGATGCTGAATGGTTCCGGTGCTGGGGTGGTGTTGGTATCCCCCCGTGGTGACAAACTCAGCTATGTTCTTCAGATTCACTTTGACTCCTCGAACAATGAAGCTGAATATGAGGCACTTCTGTATGGGTTGCGTATGGCCATTTCACTCGGCGTCCGTCGCCTCATGGTCTATGGCGACTCGGATTTAGTGGTCAATCAAGTGATGAAGGAGTGGGACGTCAAAAGCCCATCTATGACTGGTTATTGCAATGCAGTGAGAAAGTTAGAAAAGAGGTTTGAGGGGTTAGAGCTCCATCGCATCCCTCGACTGAAAAATCAAGTAGCCGATGATCTGGCAAAGATAGGCTCCAAGAGGGAAGCTATTCCCAGCAATGTGTTCCTGGAGCATACTCATACACCTTCAGTTCAAGAAGATCCCTTCACTGAAGAGCCCCCGCAGTCAAAGAGTGCCACCGATCCGACTGAAATCGAGGTTCCAGCCATGGTCGATTTGATTATGGAGGTTTTGGTCATCACCCCCGATTGGACAGTACCATATATCGCGTACATTCTTAGAAAGGAAATCCTAGAGGATGAAGAAGAGGCTCGACATATCGTCCGTCAATCTAAAGCCTTTACTGTGATAAGAGGACAGTTGTTCAGAGAAAGTGTGACTAGAGTTTGCCAGAAATGCATAACACCTGAAGAAGGCCGAGTGATCCTCAATGACATCAACTCGGGGACCTGTGGTCACCATGGGTCCTCTCGGACCATTGTGGCCAAAGCATACCGAGCGGGATTTTAAACATGTCTCACAAGCCTGCATCGGCCCTGAAGACCATTCCGCTCGTCTGGCCCTTTACTGTTTGGGGATTGGACATGGTTGGACCTCTGAGGACTGGTAGGAGTGGATTCACTCATGTGCTTGTAGCAGTCGACAAGTTCACCAAGTGGATTGAGGCCAAGCCTATAAAGAACCTTGAAGTCAGTACTGCTGTCAGCTTCATCAGAGAGTTAACATTCAGATATGGTGTTCCACATAGCATCATCACTGACAACGGGTCAAACTTCGATTCCGATGAGTTCAGAACTTTTTGTGGTTCCCAAGGTACTCGAGTCGACTATGCCTCAGTCGCCCACCCCCGGTCAAATGGGAAAGCTGAAAGAGAAAATGGATTGATTCTCAAAGGACTGAAACCCCGACTGATGCGTGACCTCAAACACGCAGTAGGAGCTTGGGTCGATGAAATTCCATCCGTATTGTGGGGATTGAGGACAACTCCCAATCGGTCGACTGGCAGAACCCCCGTTTTCTTGGTTTATGGAGCCAAAGTTGTACTTCCGAGTGACTTGCTCCACAATGCGCCCCGAGCCAAAGTTGTACGTGTAAGGTCGGTCCGGGCCGCTTCATCCCACAATATCGCTGAAGCAAAATAAGACTAGTAGCGGCAAGAAAGTTGACAACATCTACGCCCACAACAAATTGTGTTCTACTCGTGCAAAGAGAACTACGCATAGACCTAGCTCTGTACCACTGTTGGGGAACGTTGCAGAAAACAAAAATTTTCCTACGGTTTCACCAAGATCCATCTATGAGTTCATCTAGCAACGAGTGATCGGATTGCATCTACATACCTTTGTAGATCACGCGCGGAAACATTCAAAGAACGGGGATGAGGAAGTCGTACTCGACGTGATCCAAATAACTGGAGATCCTAGCGCCGA